>NC_057741.1:23738443-23739806 GCF_004010195.1 Chiloscyllium plagiosum | reverse complement strand
TACCTCTCAGCCCCCTGCCCCTTCCACATTCCTGATGAAAGGCTTATTCCCGAAACATCGACTCTCCTGCTCCTCGGATGCTGTCTGGCCTGCTGTCCTTTTTTTCCAGCATCGCACTTTTCGACTCTGACTCTCCAGCATCTGCAGTCCTCACTTTCTCCTACTGACCAATAAAGGCAAGCATACCAAAAGCCTTCTTCACTATGCTGCTTCCACTTTCAAGGAACAATGAACCTGCCGCTCCACGGTCTCTGTTCATCAACGCTCTCCAGGACCTTATCATTAAGTGTATAAGTCCTGCCCTGATTTGCCTTTCCAAAATGAAGCACCTCACATTTATCAAAAGTACAAAAAGTAAATGAGTGGCACAATGAAAATTTTGCAGCCTGCTAGCGAGACTGATTATATTAAATTACTTGGATTTGAGGCTTGTCATCACTGCATGCTTGTGCTTTTGAAAGTTCTGTAGGAGGATGGGCAATTGCTTATAAAAGGCTGAGCAGCATGAGAGATTCTCTAGCTGAGCTGCTGGCTTTGAATAACAAAGGAACTGAGGGAAGTGTCTGGGGTAATTATACAAACAGAAAGTCCCTTAAGGAGCTGAATTCAGTAAGAGGAAGATAGGACTGGAACCGCTAAGGCATCGGTGAGATAGAATGAGAAGTATGAAGCTAAGTGGAAATGAATCAATGATAAGAATTGAGGGAGGCAGCATTTACAGAGCAAAGTGCAAGGTCAAGAAGATGGATTAGATAGCAAACATAATTAAAAATGTGAAGTATAGGGCTAGAAATGCAAAATCAGGAAGGATGAAGTGAGAAACCAAACAGAATCACAATATTTTGGATTAGAACATCATAAACCTGCAATTAAAATACCAAGACCGATACCTGTGTACCCAAAGCTCAATAGGCCTGAGTTAAATTTGGGGATTTTGCACTCGGCTGAATAATTTGTAATTCATGCCCATATATTAAATACTCCTGTATTACAAGGTGTTAGAAAGGATTCTGAGGGATAGGATTTATGACCATCTGGAAGAGCATGGCTTGATTAAATGCAGTCAACACAGCTTTGTGAGGGGCAGGTCATGCCTCACAAACCTTATCGAGTCCTTTGAGGATGTGACTGGAAAAGTTGATGAGGGTCAAGCTGTGGATGTGGTGTATATGGACTTCAGCAAGGCATTTGATAAGGTTCGAGGAGAAAGTGAAGACTGCAGATGCTGGAGATCAGAGCTGAAAATGTGTTGCTGGAAAAGCGCAGCAGGTCAGGCAGCATCCAAGGAGCAGGAGAATTGATGTTTCGGGTTTGATAAGGTTCCCCATGGTAGGCTCATTCAGAAGGTCAGGAGGAATGGGAT
>NC_057741.1:23734701-23738315 GCF_004010195.1 Chiloscyllium plagiosum | reverse complement strand
AGCGTGACATTGACAGGATGCAGAGATGGGCTGAGAGGTGGCAGATGGAGTTCAACCTGGATAAATGTGAGGTGATGCATTTTGGAGGGTCGAATTTGAAAGCTGAGTACAGGATTAAGGATAGGGTTCTTGGCAGTGTGGAGGAACAGAGGGATCTTGGTGTGCAGGTACATAGATCCCTTAAAATGGCCACCCAAGTGGACAGGGTTGTTAAGAAAGCATATGGTGTTTTCACTTTCATTAACAGGGGGATTGAGTTTAAGAGTCATGAGATCTTGTTGCAGCTCTCTAAAACTTTGGTTAGACCGCACTTGGAATACTGTGTCCGGTTCTGGTCGCCCTATTATAGGAAAGATGTGGATGCTTTGGAGAGGGTTCAGAGGAGGTTTACCAGGATGCTGCCTGGACTGGAGGGCTTATCTTATGAAGAGAGGTTGAGTGAGCTCAGACTTTTTTCATTGGAGAAAAGGAGGAAGCGAGGGGACCTAATTGAGGTATACAAGATAATGAGAGGCATGGATAAAGTTGATAGCCAGAGACTATTTCCCAAGGCAGAAATGACTAACACAAGGGGTCATAGTTTTAAGCTGGTTGGAGGAAAGTATAGAGGGGATGTCAGAGGCGGGTTCTTTACACAGAGAGTTGTGAGAGCATGGAATGCGTGGCCAACAGCAGTTGTGGAAGCAAGGTCATTGGGGACATTTAAGAGACTGCTGGACATGCATATGTTCACAGAAATTTAAGGGTGCATACATGAGGATCAGTGGTCGGCACAACATCGTGGGCTGAAGGGCCTGTTCTGTGCTGTACTGTTCTATGTTCTATGAGGCAGTAGGTGGGAACATTGTTTTTCTCATAAAGTATGAAAAAATTTCATACTCTGTTTTGAAAGTTTGGGAGGTGACTGGAAATGTTCTGTATTGGCACACTCACAGCAATATAAACAACAACCTGCAGTCAAGTGATGAGCAGAATAAGAATAATTAATCTCTTCCTTGTTAAATTCCCTTTTGTACTGTTTGAATTGTTATAGCAGACATGCAATACCAGCAAGCTGAAGGTACCAATGTCCCACATGGCCTGTCCCTGTCAAAACTATTTTCACTTAATTTCAACAGAGCAGTTTGGAGCTATTGTTTTCTCATCCAAAGGGGGTATTGCTCACTGAATAAATTTTAAATATGCTTAACATTGCAGGGAAAAAATAAATCAACTTACAATGTTTATAAGGAAAGTACAACAAAAACAAAAGCTGAATTTATATAGAAGCTTTAGTGTTGAAGAAGATCCACACCATTTTATAAAAGTGTAATCAGACAGAAATTGACACAGAGCCTCATTGGCAGTGATGACTAAAATAGGTTAACTTTACAAAGGGTCTTAAAAGTGGAGAGAGCATGGAGAAGGCAGTGTGGAACAGGGCAGAATTCTAGAGTTTTGGATCAAGTGGCTAAAATGGTTTGTGTTCCAATGAAGTTTGTCACTTGAGGGTCTATTCTGTACATTGGAGAGACAACCTTTTCTCTGCTGGCATTTTGTTGCCTATAATCATTTCCCCTCACCCATGAGTGATAGCCGTCTGACTTTAGTAAGCTCTTCAAGCTGTTTTATTTACATCACTATACATGATACTGTTCCCTAAATAATTTTCACACTGGTACATCACTATCTCATTGTCATATCCATTCTTACTGTACTACATTAAAAGTACAGCACCCGATAACGAGACATAAAGAGAGATGGATCTTAGGAGACCGGAGTTGGGGAATACTGAGATCTTGGAATATTACTGTGCTGGAGAAATTTTCATGGATATTGATGAGTGTGTCTTGAATGGATTTGAAATTATAAATTGGAAGCTTTTGAGGCACTGGGTTTAATATAGTCAGGTAATAGGAGTTAAGCAAGGATAATCAATTCTTTCACAGATAATATTTGAGCAACTTCAGAATATAGATAGTCATTCAGTTTTAAAAGAATATGGTTATCAACAAACAAAATGAGATTTAGCTCAAGCCAAAGGTCAAACATTTTTAAATCAAGATTCTTTTTTTTTAATCAAATGAAAAAGGGAGTATTTTGATACTGAAAGATTTAGTTCAAAAACATGTTTGTAAACCTCAAAACTACACTGATTTTCAGTATGGTACAATGACACAATTTCTAATAAAGTTATGTACAGGAATTTTAAACTTTGTCCTCGGAAATGTTGAATAAAAATACTAAAAATGGCTTCATGTTTCAGATGTGTAACTCCTCATTAGAATGAAATATGGGTTAGCATGTTTGACTTGCCATACCAAGCAGACTTATACTTTTTAATCCGTGAACCTTGTCATTTACCAGTTTTGATCGTGACTATTCATACCTTATTACATTTCTTTACCGATAAGAAGTAAAAGGACATTATCAGTAAAGGCTCCTGACACTTACTGCCTCATTTAAAAGAGTAGACCAAGTAAATGTTAAGCAATTCTGTTGTATTTTATCTCACAGAGACCATATGACATTCACTCCAATACGCCAGTGGAAGAAATACTCCTCATGATTAATACTGAGAAAGTGCACTGCTCCTCCACGTGGTCCAAAGGCCTGGTGACATTAGTAAAAAAGGTAAAGAATAGAAAGAAAAAGGTCATGACATACATTTTTACAACTGACACCAAGATAATTTTAGCTGGAAAAAAAACCTCAATACTAACATGCTTCATTGCTGCAAAAGATTAAGAGTTTTAAACAAAAAACTCAATGTGTGAAACTGTTTGGGTTTCAAAACAAAAAGAATTTCAGTGCTCTTGATTCAGCAGGAAGAAGGTGAGAAACCATTAAAAACCATTTAAAATACATGTTGGTATTCTTCTGGTCACTATTTAAAATGCACATTGTAGTTCAGTGGTTGAGGCAGATGGGTACAAGAGTCTGCCAACTGAGGTCCCATCGTAGATCCTCAATTTAATTTTAGCTGGGAAAACAGGCCGACTGAAGGCAAGTCAAAAAGCTGTAGCAGCTCTCCAATGGGGAACAGATTCTTTCATTCTGGGTGTCAGTGGGATCTAGAATGTACCTCCAAACCTCAAAAAGGAAGCTTGCACCCTTCTTTGCCTCAGCCCCTTAGTTGCAAAAGATCCTTCTAAAATGCTTCCTCACCAACTTATCTCCTCACCAGCATAACTTCTCAATGTTCATTGTAATCGGGACAGATGAATGG
Organism: Chiloscyllium plagiosum; assembly: GCF_004010195.1. Classification (NCBI taxonomy): domain Eukaryota; kingdom Metazoa; phylum Chordata; class Chondrichthyes; order Orectolobiformes; family Hemiscylliidae; genus Chiloscyllium; species Chiloscyllium plagiosum. The sequence goes on along the minus strand of NC_057741.1, from coordinate 23,735,107 downwards.
TTTTTGGTCCCCTCACCTTCTCTTTCCCAATGCCCACCTCAACTACTATGCCCATCGGACGTTCATTGGAAGGTAAAGTAGACCTTATGGTTTTAGTTTGGGAATTTTGGGAACATAGACAAGTGCTGGTCTGATTACAAATAGTCTCGATAAAGTGTATGCTCCTACTGTTTCTCATGATTATGTTGGGTTGGTTAACCAGAAGAAGGAAATGAGGAATCAGTTTATTACCATAGCTTGGATTCCAGCTACATATTTTGGAAATATTCTTCATGACCACCTGGCTCCTGAAACTCGATTAAAAGTCCATTTCTCTAGACAATTCAGTCCTTACATGAAATGAATTACTGTGGATAACTACAAACAATATTTATTCCAGTTATTTTTCAAAATCATTTTCCTTTAT
>NC_057741.1:23728079-23734201 GCF_004010195.1 Chiloscyllium plagiosum | reverse complement strand
CTGTTTCCCCACTCCCTGCTCCGGGGCTGTTTCTCCACTCCCCGCTCCGGGTCTGTTTCCCACTCCCTGCTCCGGGTCTGTTTCCCCACTCCCTGCTCCGGGTCTGTTTCCCCACTCCCTGCTCCGGGTCTGTTTCCCCACTCCCTGCTCCGGGTCTGTTTCCCCACTCCCTGCTCCGGGTCTGTTTCCCCACTCCCTGCTCCGTGTCTGTTTCCCCACTCCCTGCTCCGGTGCTTTTTCCCCACTCGCTGGTCTGGGGCTTGGACCTCACACACTGTAGCAGGGCTCACTGCTTGCACCATTCCAGGGCTCATGACCCATGCGCCACTCCAGGGTCTGCTGCTCTGGGAACGTTCTGGCAGCACCTACAGCTCGCCAGTATTCACCTCCAATGCTGAGGGCTGAGAGGGAGTCGAGAGAAAAGTAAAGGAAAAAGGAAATAAAAAGAACTGGTGGAGCAGAGGAGCTCTGCCGCCATCTTGCCAGGATTTATAATGTCACGATCCTGTTGTCGTATGAACAATTGTTTTAATAAGTCCAATGGTATTCCAAGTTCTTTGCATGAACCCATGGATAAACGTTCTCAGTCAAGTTCAGTTCCCAGTTATTATCAGAAATGGTTGAGCGTTTAGTTTTTCTGAAATCCTATTATCTACCTTGCACCATCTATGAATGTTTTGTCCCAGTTACAGTCTCATTCAGCTCAAGGTCTTCCTTATTTGCCAAAAAGGGCTTGCAACATTCAGCAGTACAATGAACTTTGAGAGGATCTTTTGGTCTTGCAAAGCCACGCTGGTTCAAATTAGCTAATTTTTGACATTTGTCAAGGGGCGGCACAGTGGATCAGTAATTAGTGCTGCTGCCTCACAGCCAGGTTCGATTCCAGCCTTGGTTAACTGTCTATGTGGAGGTTGCATATTCTCCCTATGACAGCGTGGGTTTCCTCTGGGTGCTCTGGTTTCCTCCCACAGTCCAAAGATGTACAGGTCAGGCGGATTGGCCATGCTAAATTGCCCATAGTGTCCAGGGATGTGCAGGCTAGGTGGATTAGCCATGGGAAGACAGGGTTATTGGGATAGGTTACCGGGGTTGGTCTGGGTGTGCTGCTCTGCAGAGGGTTGGTGAGGCCTCAATGGGCAAATGGTCTACTTTCACACTGTTGGGATTCTATGGTGATCTTATATCAAATATATACTTGTAAATAGAAGCCAATGAGACAATCAGGCCGATCTGGCACACAAGTCTAATTGTATATAGACTAGCCTGGGTAAAAGTAAATTGGTCACAAAGGACAATGCGAGACATCTCCTCCCTGATCACCCAATTAACACCCCACAGGAAGTGGTTAGAAAATCCTGCTATCTCTGTCCACATTGATAGCTAGTACATCATTTGATGCAGAACTTGTTACAAACACAGGAAAGTCAACTCCCACCTTTGACCAACTCGGAAAATTCAGATGTAATAACATCAGGCTGACCTTTGGGACCACACTGTTCATAAGATCTATGTTCTCAGTACCTCAGTGCACGACGGTGAAACATGGACAATGTACAGCTGTCAAGAAAAGAAGCTGAACAATTCACATCTTTGCTGTCGGTATATCATGCGTATGTCCTGACTGTACAAAATCATGAAGGTGGCAGTCTTCTCAAAAGCAGAGCTCCCACGTTCCTTCACACTTATCAAATAGAGACAACTTCATTGGCTAAAGCATGTATGCAGAATGGAAGATAGTCACATATCCAATGACTTTATGCTTGAGCCAGATGCCCAGTAGGTTATCTAAAGCTCATTTCAAAGCTTGCATGCATGAATATGATGTGTTAAATGATAATTATCACATGGAGAGAGACTAGCTGACGACAGAGAAAAATGACAATACTACCTGTCATCCGGCATGCACCATCATGATAACCAGCAACTACTGTCGGTTGCTAACTGATACCAACATTGTAAACAACAACCTTCAATGACCCCTGGTAGTTTCTAGTATGGAACTTGTGGCAGAACCTGTCCGTCAAAGATTGGCTCTTAAGCTAACAGCCAATTTCCATCAAATGAAGACAGTCCATTAAAAATGAATTGTTTGCTCTACTTCCGTTATCTTTTGTAGATGGAAGAATGCCAGAGTGGACAACAAGGTTCCTACCCTACATCAGTAGTGGGGTTTGGGTTTTAACAACAATCAACTTCATGGTTACTTTTAAACTGATTACAATTTTTATTTCCACATTCATCTCCTTCACCAGAGTTAAAATTCTTCCAGATTAGACCAATCTGCTGCTCAACATTACACTTCCATATGCAATGATGATAGTTATGTAGCAAAATCTTAAACTTTGGAACTTTTCTTACTTGGATGCATTTCAAACACTTGTGACACTTTTTTTTTCTTTAAACCATCAGACAAATAAAAATGTTAAAGTATAATTATTTTATTTCATATTAGCTGCTTGTGAAGGAGCCCGAATGTCGCCCATCAAGTCTCAAGGACATTCAGAATTCTCCGTACCTAGCAGACGTGAACTGGGATGCAGTTCTGGAGAAGAATCTCCCTCCTGCTTTTGTTCCAAATGTGAGTTAACAATCAGAAGGCAAAACATAATAACTTTGATGGACATTTCTCTTGCTGTAAGTTATTTTGTCATGTGCTGCAGAAAATAGACACTTTTAAAAAAGCTTTTAGCTGTCTTAGTTTGAATAATAGGTGACGCTAACTATTTTATGCAGCTATTATGCAGCAGCAATACTAGTGGTGTTCACTACTGACAGGCTGCTGCTGTCAAGTCAGAAAGATGTTTTGTCTTTCACATCAATGAACAATGTGGAGTATGCATTTAAGTATCAGTCTGATGCTAAGTATGTAGATTATACAATGCAAAGGTTGGTGGATGTGATGTGAGAGTGACTGAGCTTGATATCAAGGCCACATTTGACCGAGTATGGTATCAAGGAGCCCCAGCAAAACTAGAGTCAATGGGAATCAAGGGAAAACCTCTCTACTGGTTTGGCGTCATACCTGGCATGAAGACGATGGTTGTGGCTGTTGAAGATCAGTCAACCCAGTTCCAGGAAATCTCTGCAGACATCTCTGCTGGGTCAAAATCCTGGAATTCTCTCCCAAAAAAGTGGGTCTACCCACAGCGGGTGGACTGCAGCGGTTCAAGAAGGCTACCACCTTCTCAAGGGCAACTAGGAACGGGTAACAAATGCTGGCCAGCCAGCGACACCCATGTTCCACAAATGAATTTTTAAAAATTCCGTTTTCAGATACTTCATCTATGATTTTTCTTCCATCACAAAATGAGAAGTGGTGATGTTTACCTATGATTACACAATGTTTAGCACATTCAAAACACCATAGATACTGAAGCAGTCCATGTCCAAATTCTGCAGAACCCAGATAATATCTTGGCAAATAACATTCACACCACACAAGTATCAGGCAATGATTTTTTTTTACATTCCTTCATATGATGTGGGTCAGCATTTATTGACTACCTGCTGTACCTGCATGCTTGCTTTCATTGACTAATGTACAAGAACACCTAGATCTCGTTGTACTGCCCCTTTACCTAACTTGACTCCATTGAGGTAGTAATCTGCCTTCCTGTTCTTGCCACCAAAGTGGATAACCACACATGTATCCACATTAAACTGCATCTGCCATGCATCTGTCCACTCACTTAGCCTGTCCAGGTCGCCCTGTAATCTCCTAACATCCTTCTCGCATTTCACCCTGCCACCCAGCTTTGTATCATCAGCAAATTTGCTAATATTACTTTTAATACCATCATCTATATAATTAATATATATTGTAAAAAGCTGCGGTCTCAGCACTGATCCCTGCGCTACCCCACTGGTCACCGCCTGCCATTCCGAAAGGGAGCCGTTTATCACTACTCTTTGTTTCCTGTCAGCCAACCAATTTTCAATCCAAGTCAGTATTTTTTGCCCAATACCATGCGCCCTAATTTTGCTCACTAACCTCCTATGTGGGACTTTATCAAAGGCTTTCTGTGAGTCTGGAGTCACACGTAGGCCAGTGCAGGTAAGGATGGCAGTTTCCTTCCCGAAAGTACATTAGTGAACCAGATGGATTATTCTAACAGTCAACAATGGATCTCCAACAAGAAAAAAAATCTAATTATTGCCCTTTGGCATTTAATAGCATGAATATCTCTGAATACCCGACTATCAACATCTAGGGAATACCATTGATCATAAACTGAATTGATCATAAAATATGGTGGCTATAAGAGCAGGTCAGAGGCCAGGAATCCACTATTGAGGAACTCACTTGCTTTTTTCCAGTCCACTATCTACAAGGAACAAATCAATAGTGTGGTAAAATAAATTCCATTTGCCTGGATGAGTGCATTTCCAACAACACTCAGCAAGCCTGACACTATCCAGGACAAAGCAGCCAGTCTTTTGGCACTACATCCACAACCATTCAGGCCATCTACCCACTGATGTTCAGTAACAGCAGTGACACCTACAGGATGCACTTCAGAAATTCACCAAGCTTCTTTAGACAGCACATTCCAAACCCATGACCACTACTGAGTCCAGCATTTGGAAGGAGTGCATTATTTGTTCCACGCAAATGACATTCAGGGCAGATGAAAAGCAATGAGTAATTCTCCTGACAGCTTGTGGGCCTGCAGCTTTTTCCATTATTAGGAGGCTAACTTTTCCTGAGGCACCAGTTACTAAACCTTTCAAGAGTTGACTGATTTAGTTAGGAATATTACAACACCGAGCCACCTCTAATTCTGAGACATTATCGTTTTCACTCAGCAATTTGAGAATCCATATTGGAATTTTTGATTAGGTTAAGATGAATGGCAGAGGTATATGACTTTGGTTTAACCCTTAATGAGAAGCTGAGAGACCGTTTGGTATGTGGGAGTAATGATGTAACCATGCAGAAATGCTGACTAGCTGAAGTTCAAGTGGCCTCCAAACAGTCACGACAACTGGCCGTATCATTGGAAAATGCAATAAGTGGAGCATATCAGTTGTAATGTATATTGATGGAAGTGGACACCCTCTCCAGGCTGACTGAGCTTGGGGAACATCACTGGGATGAAGGCAATTACAGAGTCTCACTCCGGATATATCCTGAACAGAGGGATTCTTGGTCAGCCCAAAGCAAAAACCCAAAATAAAGCCAAGCCTTGGCCAAACAGTTAACATTATCTTGAGGATCTGGCCCAGCAAGCCATTGTAGTTGCTGTCGGTAAGCAGCCTCGAGACAGGAAGAGTCCAACTGGACCTAAATTGAGTAAAAGAACTCATAGACCGGTTTTCAGGAGAGTGCACACTCTGGAAAGCCCACCTGCATCTGGTTTAGAATGGGTAAATTGCTTAGCAACATCCACAGTCCAAAGATGTGCAAGTCAGGTGAATTGGCCATGCTAAATTGCCCGTAGTGTTAGGTAAAGGGGTAAATGTAGGGGTATGGGTGGGTTACGCTTCGGCGGGTCGGTGTGGACTTGTTGGGCCGAAGGGCCTGTTTCCACACTGTAAGTAATCTAATCTAATCCAAATCAGAACCAACCAAAATAAACGTCTAGTTAAACGGTCACCCAGTTCTAATGGAGGTCGATACCAGCGCAGCTGTTTCAGAGATAGCAGAACCAGTCTGTAACAAAATTTGCTCTAGATTCCAACCCTTAGGTTTGCACAAGACCTTGGCTTGACTGAGAACCTATACTGGGGAGTCTTTACAGATTAAGGGTACAAATTTGAGGGGGATCCAAGATGGCGACGACCCAGTAAGACTGAGTCTATAGTGCTCCTCCCAAGACTTGGGCACAGTGGGTCACCTACCTCCTACCAAGCTCACCAAATCATTTATAATAGTTTTGTAATAGTTTAGTAACTCAATTAGTTGTGTAACATTACATTTAAGCAACTTTATCCTAAGTTAAAATGACTAAAGGGAAGGGAGCCCGCAGCTCTCAGCAAGCAGGAACCCCTCCCCCACACTCTCCAGCTGCAGCAGAGGCGTCCACAGCCGCCCCGGGGGACTTACCTACAGTAGCAAGCCTCGCAGAAATGCTTCCCAAGCTTGACTCGAAGAGCGATGCTTTTATTGTCGAATCCAGGAA
>NC_057741.1:23600260-23724066 GCF_004010195.1 Chiloscyllium plagiosum | reverse complement strand
GGAAATTAAAGTGGACTCTGTATCTCTCCTTTTGGGCTTTTCGAACTTTCCTTCCCTGGACATGTACGGGAAGAGACTATTTTCTATCCTCTCTTTCTTGCAAGGAAAAATATTTTGGTGAACTGGGTGGCTGAGGGCCCCCCTGGACTTTCAAATTGGCACAGACTAATTATGGAATGTATTCCCCTTGACTTCCTTACAAATATGGTGCACCGAAAGACCGAATTATTTTATAAAATATGGCAGCCCTTTTTGAATTACATAAATACAGATATTTCGGCTATCCTAACAAGGGCTTTTATTTAATTGAGATTACAAACCTGGCTGGTCCGCGGCCTCTCGGGGGAGGAATCCCGCACGAATACGCGTTTTATTACATCTGATGTTAACACATTCCGAGCATGTAAGAGACTTAAATATACACCCTGGTTAGTTGTAGGTTAGATTAGTAGATAGTTGAGTTTTGTTTGTTTGTTTTTTTTTCTTTTCGTTTTTTTTTTGTTGTTTTGTTTTGTTTTTGTCAAATTTTGGCTATTGTATATTTGAGCTAATTGTATATCAATGTTTATATCTGAGAGTTTTGTTTATTTTTGTAAACTTGTAAAAATGTTAAATTTCTAATAAAAATATCTATTTAAGGGTACAAATTCAGTTCCAGTCTCTTATGAAAAGCAGCTGGTTCCATTACCACTGATTGTAGTAAAAGGCTCGGGCCCAAACTTGATGGAGTGAAATTGGTTGAGAAAGATTCACCTAGATTGGCTCAACATTTTTTCAGCGAAGAAACAGCAATCATCCACTTAGGTGTTGGCACACTGTGATCCCAAGCGAGATCTGGTATTGACTTGGTTAGACGTAGACTGTGCACATCTTTCATGGGTTCAATGTTCTTAGTCATTATAGTCATCCATTCAAAGAGCCTGAACTTGCATAGAGTTCATTCATCAAACACGGGGGCGACAATAGAAAATACATGGGTTCCTGGAAGTGTTGGGTCACAGATATCGGGCTATCATTTACCAGTAGAAATTTGAGTATTTCCTAAATTCGAGTGGTATTTGACATATAAGGACAGCTCCACACCAACCATCATCCAATGGCCTAGCAGAAAGAGCAGTCCAAACTTTGGAGGCAGGCTTAAAGAAACAGCCAACAACTTTATTAGGTACCAAATTGTCCCAGTTCCTATCTGATTATAGGACCATCCCTCATGCAACTACAGAGGTGGCTCTAGCAGAGCTGCTGATGGGAAGAAGACTCTTCACCAGGTTAAACTAACTTTCCCAGACCAGGCAGCAGAGGGTGAGACAGCATTAGGAACGCCGATGCTGAACACAGAACTATGCTCCATGAGAGAGACAGTTTACTTCAGGAAATTGCAGTTTGGTGTAGGAACCACAGGAATGACCCTGCCTGGATAAGAGGCATTGTCAATATGAGATCTGGTCCAGTGATGTATAAAGTTCAGGTTGGTGTAATGGTCCTGAACAGGTACATGGAACAAATGAAAGCTGCAAACTCACAAACATTGTAGGTGCAAAACATGCCCGGCTCCATGACAGCCTTTTGGACTGTTCTGGAACCTCTGGCTCCCCCCTCTCTGTCAAACATTGAAGAAACCATGGAATCTGAGGTGAACGCAGCAGACATTGCTGCCTCAACACCTAAAGAAGAGAATGAACTTCTCCCGAGATGCTCTGGGGTCCAGCGATGAGCACTGTATGTTACACACCACCGGAGGCAGACTTGGAGGAACATGAGCCAGTGCTAAGAAGCCCTAGGAAGAGCTACAGATAAAGAGCGGGCCTGTGTCCTCAGACTCTGAGGGGGAGGAATTGCAGTGATTGTAATGAGATCAGCCAGGTGAACCTCACAGAATATGAGTTCCCTGATTGGGGCTGTTAATCTGGTCCAATCAGGGAGCCCTGGCTGACAGATTAAAAACAGGAGTTGATCACTCAGCATTGCCCTTTGATGTGAAGGGCACTGCTTGTCACTGGCCACCCGGGTGTTTTCCTATCTCCACCCGGGTGTTTTCCTATCTTCCTGGTGGTGGAAATCGAATAAAGATTCATACACCTTGTGTCACTCACTGTGTCTCACACCTGCACACACACATACCATGGGTGCTGAGGAAAAAAAAGCACTACAGCAGTAAAAAAAATTTTTAAAAATTAAAAAAAAATAAAAACAGGAGTGCCTTGTCAAGGACTCTCCTCTTTTGTGTCAGGGAGGGGACTGACTCTGAGCTGGCTGAAAAAAGAAGAAAAAAAAGAAAAAAAGAGGAGTACCAGACATCCTGTTCATTCTGAGAGTGGGCTTGGAGGGAGCTGAATCAGTGTCAATCAGTTTCACGTAAATAAAGGGTGACTTGATGACACAATACCTGCCTCTATGGAGTTATTTCAACACCCTCCTTCTCAAGTGTCATTTAAAGATGAACAATAAATGCTGGCAGAGCCAGCAATGCTCATTTCCCTTAAGTGAATAAAAAAGGAATGTCCATTTGGCTATTCACAACAGGCAAGGTTCTACTATACTCAGCTAGCCCATGCCTGCAAATTTCACAGCAGTGTCTCATATTTGAAGTGATTCTATAATTAGACATTTGCTAAACAGTCATGAGAATGTGAAACATTATGCTGACAATTTATTTAAGGTTGTCTATTGGGCTATAGTGTAGCTCACTGGACATACTATAAGCTGCATATATTAAGATACAAGACCCTGTTATTCTGGCAGACAGAAAGCACATATGGTACACTTGTTTCAGCTCAACAAAATAAGTGACAGTCATTCTCTGGTTCATTGCTCAGGGTAATGCCTCAACCAGTCAGTCAATTTGTCTAGCTGAAAGTTTAAACAAAACTTGGCAGTTAAATGTCAGTCATCAGTAACTCAATCATTCTTCATTGCAATGCCTTTTGTTCACTTGACAACTAATCAGCTACATCCTTTCATACCGTATAAATATTGTTTTCACTTTACCTTGGAATTTCTTATAGAATGTCCTGATGAGAGCAAATTGAAAATCTTCATTAAAATATCTTTTCTTTCCGCAGTATTCCTGTACTGCACTAACAAATGACTATTTCTGTATTGTTGTATTCTATTAGCTGATGAGTATTGCTGAGAAAAAGACATGCTGTTGAAGCTCTACATCTTTACTTCTCAGAACAGGCTCAGGAAAGGTAAATTTCAAAGGGATCAGCACTTACACTGTATAAGTCAAGGGTGCTGACTGGTTGACAGGTCAACTCTTGTTGAAGCAAACACCATCTAAGCATGCACCATCCTAGTTAACTATTGCTTGCTGGGTTTTTGCTTTATTCAAAAACTAGCACAGTGCCTCAATATCTTTATTTCTCTGCTGAGGATAGGTCTTTTTAAGTTAATACACATAATTTCCAGTAGGTGAGCCAGATGCATGTTCAACTGATGACCTTAAATTAGTTTTTGTGTCATTCGTAACACACTCAAGGTTGTTCACTTTGTGCTGTTCAATCATTGACTCACATCTAACAAATGACTTTGTGTTCTGATTTTGGCAAGTCTAAGCTTGTTGACGACAGTCATTCATCTCCATGTTGTGAATAGCTGAAAGGATGTGCTATTTGATATAAGCTGCCAGTTGGTGGGATATATGGCCAATGTACCCGATAGTGTACTAATGCAGAAACTCAATTATCACATTAATCATTGTTTAATAGGCAAAATGTCTTTCTGGCTTGATGGCACATTCTGCCAGTGTTAACTGCTGTGCTTCTGCAGAGTAGCAGTGTGGAATTGTTAGCTTTCCCTGTTGTTTAGATATTTTGAGATATATATTGTTCCAAGGTAACTTAAGGTAGACTTTTCAGATTGAGAAGTGATGCCTGTAGGTCCATTTGTATGCACCCACAGTACACAAGGAGTAGCAATCTGATCAGTGGTAAGCAAGAGAGTGATTTGGTGACACAGTGCTTAACACTGCTGCCTCACAGCGCAAAGTACCCGCGTTTGACTCCAGCCTGGGGTGACTGTCTGTATGGAGTTTGCATGTTCTCTTTGTGCCTGAGTGAGTTCCTGTAGGGTGCTCCGGTTTCCTCCCACAGTCTAAAGATGTGCAGGTTAAGTGGATTAGCCTTGCTAAATTGCCCTGTAATATCCAGGGATGTGCTGGCTAACTGAATTAGCCATGATAATTGCGGGAATATAGGGATAGGGAGATAGGGTGGGTCTGGGTGTGATGCTCTTTGGAGGGTTGGTGCAGACTTAATGGGCTGAATGGCCTCTGTAGCGATTCTATGATTATCCTGCAGGATAGCTTTGATGAGCCCTAATACACTATCAAGCTTGGATGAATAGAAGGCTTGGGCTTGATTGATGAAATTGCAAGTAAGGGCAATCTCAGAAAGCATCCAGCTGTAAGAAGCCCAATGCACATCTTTACCAATGAAGTTAAGCTTGTGGTAGGCAGCAATAGAAAACCTGTTAGCAGATTTCTCAGTTGGTCTATTGCCTGTGCTTCAGGACTTTGTCTTGACTGCAAGGATTCTGCATAATTCACTTGATCTCAGATATGTCACCTGCATTGTGATCCCTGCATCTGGGCTATTGATTCTATAGTCACAGTTTTTGGTAGCCCCACCTTTACTGGGAGGTATTGGTGCGATAATATAACTGAACTAGTACTCCGAAGTCTCAGAGAAAATTTTGGTGGTTCAAGTGGCAGCCGGTGGAATATGGATTCACTGCAAGAATGATCATTTCAATCTGCAATAAAGAGAAGGCAGTATCCTCACCATTATCATTGGGAGCAATACCATTTTGTCTTTCTGACATTGACTGGCCTATTGTCCTCCTTAAACACTTTGCTCCTCATTTCTGAGAGGACCTGTCTCAATTCTAGAGTATAATAGCCATGCTCTGATAGCAGTGATGGAGAGAAGGAACAAATGGATACAGGTGAAAGATAGAAATCTGGATAGCAGTCAGAAAGAAAGGGAATAGGTAACACTAGAAATTGAATAGTCAGAGGATTAGTAAAGGGGATAGGAAAAGGGTAGAAACAGATGCTGGGAATTAACATGAAAATCGTGTACCGGCCCAATGGGTAGGAAACTCGAAGGAGTCCTGTTCCATTGCACCTGGAAGCCACAATATCCCACCTTTAAGAGATGCTGGCCAGACAGGGGCCCCATATCTATTCTATTTCAGCAATGCCTCCAAGTGATGTGGCTGCTGTTGGATCAGTCCCAGATCAGCAATAGAGGCTAGGGGAAGCAGGTACGTGGGATGAACTCACCAGGAACTGTAAAGTAGGCCCTGACAAGGGAGTTGGCACAAGTGAACAGCCAGTGGAATGTCATCAAGCAGAGGTGACCCTTTTGCACATGGGGGTGCCCCCTGCAGGCGTAGGATTCCAATGAGGAGGAACAACACATGAGCAGGATACCAGCATGTATCAGTGATGGTAGCAAGAGGCCCTGATATTGCCCTTAATGGTCACCTAAGGGCCTCAATTGGTGCAAGGGCCGGCCAATACCTACCCACTCATCAGTGGAGGCTGGTCGGTAGCTGCCACACTACCCCCACCCATTTTAACCCCACAGCATCTGGCAGCAAGGAGCTGTGTGAAATCCCAGCCTGAGGATGACACTTAACAGAAGAAGCCAAAACAATATTTTGAGGGAAATGCAGAAATTAGATGCTGTATTTTATGGACCAAGAGGTTAACCTAAGGAAAGACAATGGACATGTGACAGAAAAGAGAAACAAAACCAGAAAGTGCTGGAGAAACTCAGCAAGTCTGTCAGCATCCATGGATGGAGAATCTGTGCTTCTTCTCTCTCTACTGATGCTCCGAGTGTCTGCAACATTTTGATGTTTTTTTCTTTCAGATTTCCAGTATTTTGCTTTTGTGTGGAGTCAGAGTACTGGAGAAACTAGGGAGTCTGAACAGTGGCCAACACAAGCTGGGCAGTCAGCATGCGGTGTGATTGTTGGGGTGGTTTAGAAGATTAATAGAAGAATACAAAGTTAACTTGGCTGTAGAGATCAAAGAGTTTCTGGGTGATGGGGCAAGAGAAGACTGAGCTGGGAGTTAGAAGAAGAGGAATATCTCTGTGAAAGGCGTCTGAACTGGTTGGGGAATATGGTTGCTGTGAGCTGATGCTGGAGGAGGTAAGGTGCCATTCTGAACTATGATGGTCAGGTTTGGATGGGGAACAGCAGCAGCTAAGCAATTCTTTTGGGGCAGGCAGGCAATTAAAGATTCAATTGTAATTTTGTTCTCCATTCTTATCGGTCAAAACAAATGAAGGGATGCTATGAATACCAACCACTTAAGTCACAAAGATTTTGTAATCACTCGCTTTTCCGTGTCAAGGTTGTTTTTTGAGCTGTCAATTATTTGGGAGCTGAATCAGCTTCTTAAGAGCTTTGATCAACTTTTGCTAGTTTCCTAGGTTGGCATGCTTGCTATAACCATCACTGTTAACAATGTTAGCATTCCACAGATTTGCATTTTCCTGGTGGTATTTTATCTTATCTTGCAGCTAAAAACCTTAGGGCAGAGTGATCACTTTCTGCCATCCTGCTACTCCCATGATATAACAACAGTGGAGTTGTTGACTAATCATAACATTCAGTCATGATCAATTAGTCCACAATAAATGCAGACAAATGTGTGGAAAGCCCCAGTGGTGCACAGCTTTGTGACCCAAAGATTCAGTGTTCTTCCTAAGGTCACTACAGCTACCATCTGTCTCGCCTCAAATTAGTTATGTACTGTATCAAATAGTAAGGTTTTAATGGACATTATAACCCATGTCTCACATTACCCATCTACTGTTATTTCAAAGTTGTTGTTTCAATCTGGATTCAATACCGTGCCAAAGAGCTGACAGGCAAATCAATGCCAGAATCCATTCAACAATTCATGGGAGAGAGCTAGTTGTCTGTCTTAGTAAAATAGCACCATAAGACAGGTTAACATCAACATCTGACCTCTTATATTTCTGCCAGAAGTACAAAAAGTGTAATATCACAATGTCAATCCAAAAGTTGTGTTAGGAAAAGAAGTGGCAAAATTTGCTGATGCTGACTTAAAGCAGATTGACAAGAAGGTTGGATCCTGACAAGTAGTTCATAGGGGAAAAGGAGCTGAGTGGAATTAGACATTAAGATATGAGTAATTGAGTCAAGAAGGCAGAGCAAGTGCAGACTAGATAAGACACAAGTAGCTTTAGTGAGGCTAAATTGAATCCTTAATGCAAGGAGCCTGAAGACTAAGATAGATAAAGTGAGGGTACACATCATATCATCCTACAGTGTGGAAAGTGGCCATTTAGCCCACACCACCACTCCGAAAAGCATCCACTCAGACCCACTCCCCCTACATTTCCCATGGCTAATCCACCTAGCTTGCACACTGTGGGGCAACATAGCATGGCAAAAGTGGTGAAGGGCTGATGCCCCAAACATCAATTCTCCTGCTCCTCGACCTGCTGTGCCTTTCCAGCACCACAATCTTGGCAACTTAGCTTGGCCAATCCATCTAACCTACACATCTTTGGAGTGTGGAGGAAACCAGATCAACCCTACATGGATACGGGGAGATCTCCTGCTCCTCGACCTGCTGTGCCTTTCCAGCACCACACTCTTGGCAACGTAGCTTGGCCAATCCATCTAACCTACACATCTTTGGAGTGTGGAGGAAACCAGATCAACCCTACATGGATACGGGGAGAATGTGCAAACCCCACACTGACAGTTGCCCGAGGACGGGATTGAACCTGGGTCCCTCGCACTGTGGGACAGCAGTGCTAACCACTGAGTCACTGTGCCATCCAATAGTCATATAGGAGTATGATAGCATAGCTGTGACTGAGACTTGGCTACAAGATAGGCAGGATTGGTAATTCAACCTATAACCCTGTTTATAGGGTTTTCAGATGAGATAGTGAGGGGATTAAAAGGGGAAGAAGTTGTATTAGTGATTATGGAATCAGTTCTTGCAATGACGAAGGAGTGATATGTTCAAAATATCTTCAACATGTGGCCACCTTGGTAAATTAGATAATACAAAAGGGGAAAACATGCTATTGGGTGTGTACTAAAGGCCCCCAAATAATAAGAGAGAGATAGGGGATAACATTTATAATCACAATTCAAAGAAGTGTAAATACAATAAGGTACTAACAGTATAGGATTTTAACTAACCAAATATAGGCTGTGATACTTACTGTGTTTAAGATAGGGACAGAACAAATACTTAAATTGCATCCAGGGACTTTTTTTTAACTCAGTGTATATAAAGCCCAAGGGCAGGCTTTTCAGGAACTAATGTTGAAGAATTGAGCCCGGGCAAGTGGAAGGCATGACAGTAAGACACCATTTTGGACATAATGGCCATAACTCAGTAAGATTTTGGATATTTATGGAAAAGGATACAGCTTGCTGAAATAAAAGTCCTAAGTTTGGGAGAAGATTTGTAGCTCAGGTGCTCGTTGTTGTGGTTTTGTTCGCCGAGCTGGGAATTTGTGTTGCAGACGTTTCGTCCCCTGTCTAGGTGACATCCTCAGTGCTTGGGAGCCTCCTGTGAAGCGCTTCTGTGATGTTTCCTTATTGATTGAATCTGTGGATGAGTGCCATGTCTCTAGATTCCCTGGCTGTTCTCTGTTTGGCTTGTCCTATAATAGTAATGTTGTCCCAGTCGAACTCATGTCGGTTGTCATCTGCGTGTGTGGCTACTAAGGATAGCTGGTCGTGTCGTTTCGTGGCTTGTTGGTGTTCACGGATGCGGATCATTAACTGTCTTCCTGTTTGTCCTATGTAGTGTTTTGTGCAGTCCTTGCAAGGGATTTTGTACACTACATTGGTTTTGCTCATGCTGGGTATTGGGTCCTTCGTTCTGGTGAGTTGTCGTCTCACAGCACACAAACCAACAGCCACTCTCAGCCAAACAGAGAACAGCCAGGGAATTCCTAGAGGCATGGCACTCATCCACAGATTCAATCAATAAGCACATCGACCTGGATCCAATATACCGACCACTGCAACGGACTACTGGAACTGACAACCGGAAGCGGCAGAGACAAACCACTATAAATGCCAGAGGAAAGATCACAGAAGCGCTTCACAGGAGGCTCCCAAGCACTGAGGATGTCACCTAGACAGGGGACGAAACGTCTGCAACACAAATTCCCAGCTCGGCGAACAGAACCACAACACAGAAGTCCTAAACTGGAGAAAGCCTAATTTTACTCAAATATAATTTGGCCCAAGTGGTCTGGAAGTAGCTATGTGCAGAAAAAATAAGTGTCAAAATGGTAGGAGGCATTCTAAAAGGGAACAGAGAGAGAGTAAAGGGCAAATATGTTCCCATAAAGAAAACAAAAAGGTGGGAACAAGACTGAAGAAGCCTAAATATCATGGGAGATAAAGATTAGGATTAAGAAAAAGAGAGAATCTCATGGCTGATACCAAGGGCTCAGTACAGCAGGGTTCATAGAGAAGTGTAAAATATTCATGGGACAACTTATGAAGGAAATTAGGAAAGCAAATAGAGTGCAAGAGAAAACATTGGTGAGTGTTATGGTGGAAACCCCAAAGAGTTGTACATTTTTATAAAGAATAATTAGGAAAGAGTAGAGCCCATTAGGAACCAAGAGACAGTATGTGTATGGATCTGAATTCTTACACAATAGTAAAGAATGATGGAGTTCTAGATGTAAGCGTTGAGAACACTGGAGTTTTAGAAGGTATTAATATAGAAAGAGAAGAGATTCTAGTGAGTTTATCAATTTTAAAAGCAGATAAATCTGCAGGCCGAGTTCGGATGTGTCCCACGTTGATGAGAGAAACAAGGTAGAAGATTTCAGGGATCCTGGCTGGTAATTTTCAAATCTTCTCTGGCCTCAGGAGAGATGTCAGATGACTGAAGGACTGCGAATATTGTTCCATTATTAATAAAAATGAATAGGCCAGGAAAATTATAAGCCCGATCAGTCTCACCTTGGCAGTGGGGAAGCTGTTAGGTTTCCGTCCTTTAGAATTCACTCTATCTAACGTGGCAAGTTGGATCCAAAATTGGCTGAGAGGCAGGGTGATGGTAGAGAGATGTTTCTGTGCCTGTTTCCAGTGGAGACCCACAGAGATCTGTGCTGGGTCATTGCTGTGACGTATGCAATGTAAGGAGTATAACCGAGCAGTTCATGGGTAAGTTAAAAATTGGTAGTGGTGGTAAATAGTAAGGCAGATAGGTGTAAAGAGCAGGAGGATATTAATTAACTGGTCAGGTGACAAATGGAATTCAACCAAGAAAAGAGAAGTACTGTATTAGTCTTGGGGAAGATTAGCAAAGCAAGTGATTAGATATGAATGACATAACAGTGGAAAGAATTCCAGATCAAGGAAGCTTGGTGTATACACACACAGATCCGTGAAGGTAGCCAGGCAGGTGGATAAGGTGGACAAGGCATGTGGGATGCTTCCTTTATTAACCATTGAACACAAGAGCAAGGAGGTTTCGTTGGAAATGTCCAAAATGCTGCTCTGGAGTACTGAATGTAGTTCTACTTATTGCATAGGATTTGATTGCGTAGTGAAGGTGCAGGGGAGGTTTGCCAGGATGCTGTCTGGGCTGCACTGTCTGAGCTATGAGGAATGATTGGATAGACTGGGTTTTGTTTTATCTTTGGAGCAGCAAATGTTAAAAGAATCAAAAATTATGGGGCAATGATTGAATGTAAGAGAAAGAAGGCTAAGGGGAGAGTTGAGAAAATTGTTTTTTTTTTCACTCAGAGTGATGCAGCAGCCTGAAACTCACTGCCTGAAAAGGACCCTCATAATATTGAAGCAGTAGTTAGATATTTACTCATGTTGCTATAGGCTCCAGGGATACTGGCCAAAAGCTAGAAAATGTGATTAGTTTTGTCAGTCCCTTATTGACTGGTGGAGACATAATGGGGTGAATGTTTCTTTTGAGATCCTCTCCCACGCAGGGAGTTTTCATGCAAAAACAAATTTAACTTATTGAACGGTAAACTTGCATGAGTGATGATAAATTAGTGAAGTCTCTAACTTTTCCCATTTGTTCACTTATAGAATGTTGGCGAAAGGATCACCCTTCATTCAATGATTTGTCTCTGAAGCCGCAAGGTTCTGGATCCAAGCTCTAGTCCCAGGCTTGAGCATGGAAACGAAGGGTGACACTGTGGCACAGTTGTTAACTCTTCTGCCTCACAGTGTCAGGGACCCAAGTTCAACTCAGCCTCGGGCATCTGTCTGTGTTGAGTTTGCCCATTCTCCCTGGGTCTGCTTGGATTTCCTCTGGGTACTCTGGTTTCCCCGCTAGAGTCCAAAGATGTGCAGGTTAGGTGGATTGGCCATGCTAAATTACCCATAGTATCCAGGGATGTGCAGGCTAGGTGGATTAGTCATGGGAGATGTGGGGTTATGGGGTTCGAGCTGGATGCTCTTCAGAGGGTCAGTGCAGACTTAATGGGCCAAATGGCCACTTTCTGCACTGTAGGGATTCTATGAGTCTAAATAAAAGAACTGTGGCTGCTGGAAATCAGAAACAAAAAACTGAAATTGTTCGAAAAACCCAGTAGGTCCGTCAGCATCAGAACTGTTCTGAAGAAGGGTCACTGGACCTGAAACATTAACTCTGCTTTCTTTCGACAGATGCTGGAAATAAAGCAGAGTTAATGTTTCAGGTCCAGTGACCCTTCTTCAGAACAATTCTGATGCTGACGGACCTGCTGTGTTTTTCCAGCAATTTCTGTTCTGGTTCTATGATTGGAAGGCTGGCACTTTTGTCCAGTACTGAGGCAGTGCCACACTGTCACAGGCATTGTCTTCTGGACTAAATAACAATCTTACGAATTACCACCACCAACAACCCCTCCCCCAACCCCCACCCTGCCCCAGCCCCTCACTTCCACCAAATCTGTCTGCCAGGGTAGATGCAAAGGATCTCATGATACTATTATGATAAACAGCAATGGAGCTATTTGTGCTGTTCTGGCCAATATCTATCCTTCAACATCACCAAATCGTGTTGTAATCACATTGCTGTTTGTGAGAATTTTCTGTGAGCATAATGGCTCCTGTATTCCCTGCAATGAAACAGTAACACTTCAAAAGACTTAACTGACTGCAAACTGCTTTGAAACATCCAGTGATCATATAATTTGCTACATAAATGCAATTATTTCTCTTTGCCTTCAACAACTGATTGCCCTTTTTACAATTTGTGATGTATTGTTCAGCAATCCACAATCCAGAACAGAAATGATTCTGTTAATTTAACTTCCCGTCATTACCAACATGAATCATTTTACAACTGATTTCCATCATCTTTACTTGCCATATGAGTTTGCAATGATCAGGGAAAAGGTGAAGAGGTAACTATTAAATGCAATTGCTCTTTATAATGAATCATTTTTTGAAAAAGGTACTAACATTAACCAATCAATCCTTAATTGACATTCTCCTCTTCTCCTTCCCTCTGTCGCAACAGAAAGGGAGATTGAATTGCGATCCGACCTTTGAACTGGAAGAAATGATACTGGAATCCAAACCACTTCATAAGAAAAAGAAAAGACTGGCTAAGAATAAATCTAAAGATTCTGGGAAAGAAAGTTCCCCACTGGTAAGATGTCTTGATTGTATTTCACACAACAGCAGGTTATAGTCCAACAGGTTTATTTGGAAGCACAAGCTTTCGGAGCACTGTTCCTTCATCAGGTGGACTTTAACCTGGTGTTGTGTGATTTTTAACTTTGTCCACCCCAGTCCAACACCAGCTGTTCCAAATCTTGATTATATTTGACACTTCCCCGTAGCGCTATGGATTGCAAGTGACAGTGACAGTGACACATTTACTTATAATATTGAATTAACTTTTGTAAAAAAAAGCATTAAAAATTGACATCCCTCTGGCGTTTCTGTAATGCTTCAGATTTTCTCAGTTTGTCTGAAAATTACCTGATTTCACTCCAAAACAAAACAAGTGGCACCATAATAAAAGTGCTCTGACATTGTAAAGTAAGGAAATAAATAATGTTTTATTTTTCAGTGATCGTTAAAACTGGTGGAATCAATCATTTCCAAAATTTAAGTGAGACTTTCACAGCTGATGTGATGTTATCTTGTATTTTGAAATTTCTCTCTTGCAATCACTTTTTTCTTTCATGTGATATTAAAGAACGGACATCTACAACAGTGCCTGGAAACAGTCCACAATGATTTTACCATTTTCAACAGAGAAAAGTAAGTGCAATAATTTCTTAACCAATCCGGCTGTCTGCTTCACATCTGATTTATTAAAAGGGCACTCATTTTCCTCAGTGCTGCATCCCCTAATAGGATAGCTCATGATTCCTTTAATAAAGCTCCTGCCATCCATGCATTGTCTCCACAAGTAAAAGTTCTGACTTGCCTTAAGTGCAGAAGTTATTATGAGTGGCAGGCCTGCAATGAAGCAAGCCAGATCACAGAATCACAGAAACATTATGATGCAGAAGGAAACCATTCAGCCCATCACATATGTTTTATCGAGCCCCTGTCTATTAACTAGTGCTAAACAACTGCCTTTTTTTTATATCCTTACACACCATTACTATCCAAAAGGATCCATTTCCTCTTGAATGTCTTAATTGAAACAGCCTCTAACAGATATCCAGGCAGTGAATTCCATACTCTAACAACTCACTATGTGAAAAGGCCTTTCTCACATTACCTTTGTTTTATTTTCTCAACACTTTAAATCTATGCCCTCTCATTCTTGTTTCCTTTAAAAGTGGAAACATTTTCTCCCTACCTACTCTGTCCAGACTGCTCATGATTTGAAAATCTCAGTCAGATCACCTCTCAGCCTTCTTCTGTCCCTGGAGAACACTTCAACTTCTTTAATCTATCCTCATAGCTGAAGTTTCTCATACTCAGAAACTTCCTTCTAGGTGCATTCACATCTTTCCTATAATGTGGCACCCACACCTGTACAAAATAGGACACATGAGGCCTTGACCTCTCACTTGTCCCTCTCAGTCAGTTGTAGGTCATAGAGATGTACAGCACGGAAACAGACCCTTGGGTCCAACTCATCCATGCCGACTAGAAATCCGAAACTAATCTAGTCCCATTTTCCAGCATTTGGCCCGTACCCCTCCAAATCCCTTCTATTCATATACCCATCCAGCTGCCTCTTAAACATTGTAATCATATCAGCTGCCACCACTTCCTCTGGCAGCTCATTCCATACATGCACCACCTTCTGTATGAAAACAGTTGCCCCTTAAATCGTTCTCCTCTCACCTTAAACCTATGCCCAGGGGGGACTGGCTGTTCACACTATCCATGACCCTCATGATTTGGCTAACTCGATATTGAGCTATGAATTCTTTTATTTTGTGGCAGATACACTCATAATCTCTGATGTACAATACGTGCAAGCTTTATTGAGAATAATTTCCACATGATAAATTGATGGAGCATATTATTTGTTGGTTAGAGAAGCTGCTTAAGTGCAATCAAGTGTTGGGATGCACTGGTTGTGGGATGGGGGCATGATTTGTGTTTTGGGTTGGGGGTAGTTTATAAAAACTGACACTCTAAGCAATAGACTAACAACTGTCCTCAGTGACCCTTACAAGCTGCATTCCCCAACTTCCAGCTGTTTCTGTTGTTAGAACTTCAGAGCACATACTAGACATGTTATGGCTTAATAATATTCAATGCTTTTAATCAACTTCATGTTTGTATTGACATTCAAATCCTGGTTAAGTGTTGTGATGATACTCTTAAATTTTAATGAAATTTTAGTTGGGATGCAAGAAACCTTGATTACACCCTCTGTCAGACACAATTCTTCCACATCCTATAAAATTTCTCACCAACGTTTCACAAAGAAATCCTTGTCCAATCTAGTGCTGAAACCTACACCCTCAATATCTTCTAATACAGGTGAACCAGTGGAAACAGTAAAATTTGGAAATGAACGTACAGTCAATAATGGAGCTCCAGTATGATGTATACAAGGCCAGTATGATGTATACAAGGCCAGTATGATGTATACAAGGCCAGTGTGAGGTATACAAGGCCAGTGTGAGGTGTACAAGGCCAGTGTGAGGTATACAAGGCCAGTGTGAGGTATACAAGGCCAGTGTGAGGTATACAAAGCCAGTGTGAGGTATACAAGGCCAGTGTGAGGTATACAAGGCCAGTATGCATCATTCATAAGTTTCACTGGTATTTCATTCCAGGCAGTTGGGATTAACCAGCCGTTGGTTTTGGCCAGCCGTATAAAATGTGTTGCTACAAGAAACGTAACATAGAAAATAGGAGCAGAAGTAGACCATTCAACCCTTCATCCAGCTCAATAGCCTGTGCCAGCTTACCCCCCCCCACAACCTTTGATCCCTTTATCCCCAAGTTATCCAACTCCTTGAAATCATACAATGTTTTGGCCTTGCCTACTTTCTGTGGTAGTGATTTCCACAGGCAGAACCTCTTGGTGAAGACATTTCTCCTCATTTCAGTCCTAATTAGTATACTGTGACCTCTGGTTCCAGACTTCCTGCCATCAGGGATATCTTTCCTATATCAACTCTGTCCAGGCCTATGACAACTTTATAGGTTTTCAGGTTTCTATGAGATCCCCCTCATTTTTCTGAACTCCAGTGTGATACATTCTAACCGATTCAAGCCCTCCTCATACGTCAGTCTTGCCATCCCAGGAATCAGTTTGGTAAAAGTTCACTGCACTCCCTCCATAGCCAGTACATCCTTCCTCAGACAAGGAGACCAAAACTGCACATAATATTCCAGGTGTTCTCTCACCAAGTGTCTATATAAATTGCAGAAAGATATCTCTGCTGGTGTATTCCGGGCTCCTTAACGTGAAGGCCAACATACCATTTGCCTGCTTTACTGCCTGCTGCATTTGCATGTTTACCTTCGACAACTGGTGTACAAGGACACCCAGGTCTCACTGTGTACTCCCAACTCTCAATTTATAGCCATTCAGATAATAATCTGCTTTTCTGATTTTGCTACCAAAGTGGATAAGCTCATATTTATCACTCATTTTCTCACTAACTCAGCTTGTTCAAATTGCACTGAACCATCGCTGCATCCTCCTCACAGCTCACACTCCCATCCAGCTTTGTCATCCGCAAATTTGGAGATATTACATTTTGTTCCCTCATGTAAATCATTCATATATATTGTGTATATCTGGGATCCTAGCATTGATCCCTGTGTTACTCCACTAGTCACTGTCTGCCATTTGTAAAAAAACTTATTTGCTCTTAGTCTGTTTCCTGTCTGCCAACCAGTGTTCTATCTATTTCAATACACTACCCTCTGTCCAATGTGCTTTAATTTTAAACATTAATCTCTTATGTGGGACTGGCTCTCCTCCTCAACTCTACTCATTACATAGAGACATAGTGTCATACAGCATGGAAATAGACCGTTTCTGTGACCGTAACCAGTCTGTGCTGAAACATAATCCCAAACTAAACTAGTCCCACCTGCCTGCTCCTGGCCCATATTGCTCCAAACATTTCTTATTTATATATTTATCCAAGTGTCTTTTAAATGTTGTAATTGTGCCCACATCCACCACCTCCTCATGAAGTTCATTCTACATGCAAACCACTCTCTGTGTAAAGAAAAATTGCCCCTCGTGTCTTTTTTTAAAGAATTACAGTAGATTTGTCAAGCATGACTTATCTTTCATAAATCCATGCTGTTCCTGCCACTATTTTCCAAATACTCAGCTTCTGTTCTTTCATGATGGACTTCAGCATTTTTCTCATGATCAACATCAGGCTGACTGGTCCGTAATTCTCAGTTCCCCCTTTGCCTCCCTTCTTAAGTCATGAGGTTACATCCTCCAATCTTTGGGGAGCTGTTTCAGAATCTATAGAGTCTTGGAAGATGACTAGCAATGCATCCAGTATCTCTAGGCTATTTTTAAAATATTCTGGGACATAGATTATCTGGGATTTATCAACTTTCAATCACATCAATGTCCCCAATGCCATTTCCCTCCTAATACAGATTTCCCTCAGTTCCTTCTGCTCACTAAACTCTACGCTGTCCAGCATTTCTGATGTGTTAACTGTGTCCTCCTTTGTGAACACTAAATCAAAGTATGTATTTAATTGGTCAATTGTTCTTTTGTTTCCTATTATAAATGTTCCTGGTTCTGACTGTAAGGGACTTATATTGTCTTCACCAATCTTGTTTGTCTTCTCAAATGTCTCATTTAAACATTTATCTCTCCACCCTGGAGGCTCCCTGCCTTCATCCCTGATGAAGGGCTTTTGCCCAAAACGCCGATTTTCCTGCTCCTGACCTGCTGTGCTTTTCCAGCACCACTCTAATCTACTCTCTGATTTCCAGCATCTGCAGTCCTCACTTTTGCCTCATTTAAAGCTGACTCTACAACACTTCCAGGCAATGTGTTCCAGGTCCTAACTACTTGTGTGAAAGCTTTCTCTCATCTCACATTTGCTTCTTTTGAAATTTGCTTTAAATTTATGCTTCTCATTCCTGATCTTCTTAAAAATGGGAGTTTCTCCCCGTCTATCGATGCAGCGCACTCATGATTTTGAAAACCTGATTCAATCTCCTCTTAGCCTGCTTGTCTCCAAGGACAACAGTCCCAGTCTCTTCAATCCATCTTCATAAAAGAAATTTCTCAGGCTTGGAATCATTCTTTCTCTTCTACACTCTTTCCAATGTGTTTAAGTCCTTCCTATCATGGGGTGTCAAAAACTGTGCACTATACTCCAGCTGAGGT
Organism: Chiloscyllium plagiosum; assembly: GCF_004010195.1. Taxonomy (NCBI): domain Eukaryota; kingdom Metazoa; phylum Chordata; class Chondrichthyes; order Orectolobiformes; family Hemiscylliidae; genus Chiloscyllium; species Chiloscyllium plagiosum. The sequence goes on along the minus strand of NC_057741.1, from coordinate 23,706,263 downwards.
TTAGCAAATTCAACATTGCCTCTTTCTCTTGTACCCTATACTCCTTATAAAGAAGCTGAGGATAATAGGTGCTTTAATTGCTCTTTCCACCTGTACAGCCACCTTCAATGGTCTGTGTATACATACATCAATGTCCCTCTGCTCTTGCAACCCCTTTAGAATGGTACCCCCTATTTTCTATTGTTTTTCAATGTTCTTCCTAGCAAAATGCATTTCTGCACACTTCTCTGCATTGAACCAATCTACATCTTTACTTCCAATCTGTCATCTTGTCTGTGTTCTCTTGAAGTTCAGTATCTTCCTTACAGTTTACAATTCTTCCAGGTTTTCTGTCATCTACAAATTTGGAAATTGCCCCCTGTACACAAAGATCATTAACTCCAATACAAACATTTCTCCAGCACAAAAAGAAAATCCATTGTTCGTAACTCTATTTCCTATCAGAGAATTCGGTATCCATGTTGCTACTGTCCTTTTTTATTCCAAGGGTGTTAACTTCCTCACAAGAGTATTGTGTGGAGCTATATTAAAAACTCAATGCTTTTAAAACCTACTTACTTGCAATGCCTCCAACTCATTCTGGGTTAGGGCATAATGTTGATTAGTTCAGCACTGGTTGTAGTCATGTGTAATGTGTCATGTGCTGTCCTTTGTGGATTTTTGTCTCATTAAACTTGTGAATATCTTGGGTAGGATGCGTTTCTACTTCAGTTTTGCAACATAGTTGTTGAATGCTTGTCCTCAAAGGGAGACTTTAAAAATTACATAAGCTTACAGCTAATGACTCTTTCAATTAAGCAATTATCTGCTATTGTAATACCATAAATATTAGTGTGTACTGGACTAGTTTAATGTTTAAGATTGGATTTATCAGTTAATTTGTGGAGGATATTACTTTTCTTGGGGTTTAACCGTGCATTTTTCAGCTAACCATTGCAGAGATCACATACAAAATATATAATGCATTTAGTATTGATTCTAGGATGAATAAAGTGAATAGATTATAATCTATTATAATCAGGTATTTATGTTTGATAATATTCAAAGTGATTCCCATTGCAATACAGGAAGGTGATTCACGAGAAAGAAGTCATTGTATCCTGAGATGCAGTTCGAACATTCTCAGTGAAAGGCTAGATTCATCACAAGGAAGGGAAGGAAATGATCCAGAATTCTTACCTTTTGTACTTTACTCAAGGGTTCTGAATGAAAAAGGTACATTTGGATGGAGAGGATCCAGCCATGATATCATTAAGAGCCTGCTGACTTGATAACTAAGTTCACAACTTAAGAATATTGATGTGGATAAATTATTAGAGGGGTGCCACTGTCTACAGAATGATGAGCCACTAATTACAGGAAAAAAGGAGAGAACAGTTGATATAGAATAGTAAGCGTGGAAACATTGTCACAAAGTATTACAGCAATAGATCAGAAATTCTTATTCTTTGTTATCACTATGATATTTCAATGACAGTTAGGATGTGGGGATTACTACTATTTTGAGGAAGATAGATTTGGGTTCTAGTTGCTTTGAGATGTTACACTGAAAATTCTGTAGACACCTTAATACTCCATGCAGTGAATATTGGTGCCTCCTTCTTAACTACATCCAAACATCATTTCACTTTTCAGGTTCAGAAAATCTCGGGCAGAGGATGGACAAACATCCAAGATGGAAAATGAAACTTGCAGTCAGATGCATGAAAAGACACAGGATGGTCAGAACAACAATGTGCTTGAACCTTTCTACACTACAGTTCCTAGCTAGTCTACCAGAACTAATCTGACCCTTCTGAGGACTTTAATACTCTTTGCTTTACAATGACATTATTTCTGTGCATGCCTTGTAGTTTAAATCACCTCTCCCATTGGAAAACAGCTCGGGTGACTAGCTTCCCAGCAGAAAAAATTGAGCTTTTCCTCGGCTGGAGTGGAAAGGGATATGTTGGCTGGCAGAGGACAATCATCTTACAGAGAGAAGAGACAAATATATATCTTGAACTACTTTGAAGTTAATTTTCACATAGGTTCCTTTAAACACACTAAGAATGTTACAGCACCAACCTAAGCCTTTGAGAAAAATTAACTTTTATGCCTTGTCTTTTAAAGCTGTACATTTATAAAACACGATAATTTCACTGACAAGATTCATACTCACAAGAAGATTACTTACTCCCCTTGACATTCAGAATTAAGTACACTTGACTTGATAGAAATGTTTCAGGCTCATTTGGACTTTTACAAAAGTTTTATGAATTGAGTTTGGGATTTTATTTCTGCACGATTAATTCTACATTTTGTAAACACAACCTGAGCAGTGCGGTTAATTTTGGCAAAGTAAGAGGTTATAATGATTGAAAAAAAGTCAATAGTCTCTAAATTGAAAAAATGTACATTTTTGTTAGCAATAAATACTAGGCAAAGTTTATATTCTGCCTTGCCTTATGTAAATTTAATTTTCAAAATTAATAGCCAGCTTCTTCTTCATTATTATCTTACATAATTTATATCTCTCCAGTGATTTGATTTTTTATTTTAAATTTAATTTTGTACAAGTTGAAAGAAATGTAAATACAGTGTTAACATTATATTTAAAGACTACAATTTACACCTGCTATTAGCTATTCGTTACCAATAGACCAAGAATCTCCTGGTGGGACAAGACGTTATCAAAAGAAGACAAACATTTATAAATATTAATGCATTGAAGTTATGACAGAAAAGATTATTGCATGTTATTTTCACTCTTTATTTTATTATATTTGGGTTAAGAGGAAATTGACAGCAATTAAGTAAAAGAGCTCAATAGGGTGCATTAGAGCTCACGAGGCAAAATTAAATGGGATCCAATGGCAGTCTTACCCAGCAATTAGAGAATTGGTGTAGAACCTTGTCAGTAGCATTAAGCAGCAGTGATAACCAAGAGAGCTCCATAATCAATGCAATACCCCAGGTCAAAGGTGAGCGAGAGAATGATGGTGGTCACAGGAGAGGGAAAGATCCAAGTGGCTGTCAGTGGCCTCCTCCTGAGGCCAGGTTGCTCGATCAGACACGGAGTACCTAACAACAAAGGCATCCTCTCTGGAAGGCTACCGGCAAAACTGACAGGTTTTGGTGGGAGGGCATTAGGATCAACAGGAAAGCCATGTAAGTCTTAATTAATTCTTGAGCCACTGCTAATTTGTGATAATTTAAGGGTTAACTGTCAATTGGCTTGTTAATGAACCTGATTGACACCCCACTGCTGACAGACAGGTTTCCCTGATTAGGCACCTCCCAACCAACTTAATTGGGTACAGTTTTCCGGATGCTAGGTATCCATACTGGTCCTCCTGCCTAATTCCCCGCCCCTTCACCTGTTATCACGCCTGCTCCATTGGCATCAACTAAATTCCACTCCAGATTTTTATTGTGGCCATAGCCCTGCAAATATGAGATGTACACACAAGTTGCTACTTGAGTACTAGACAATGACAAAAATCATTGCATTGGAGATCACATCATTACAGAGACTGGAGTTTGAACAGTAGTTTTCTTCTGTGACCTGCTATTAAATTATTTCTAAGATCAGCAATGATAATGTTAAAAAACTTTAAAGGGGGTTGCTGAAAAAGTAATGTGGTTATTCCAAATGTGACACAATAAAACACAAGATTATTTTAGTGCACACATTAAGTGGTGGTTGAATAATAGTTATTGTTTTTGATAACTGTTTCTGTTATGTTTCATTTTGGTCTGTACCACCTTACTTGAATAACTGCTATTGCTTGAGTCTTATTGAAGAGCAGTGGTGCCTTGAATTAGATTTAGCAGTAACCCAGTAATCAGAAAGCAGCAATGTTACATGATGAAGGAGTAACTTCACAACTGAGTTCATATGACAATATCATTAATTATTGGATGACAATAATTACCAGATGACAATTATATAAAATCAAACACAAAGAATGCTGGAGAAATTCAGTAGGTCTGGCGCCATCTGCAGAGAGAGAAAACAGACAGGACTTGAAATGTTAACTCTGTCTCTCCTTTAGAAATGCTGCCAAACCTGCTGAGTTTCTTCACTTTGTTTCAGATTTCCAGAATCTGTAATAGTTTGCTCGCATTTGAAATAAAGAACTAAAACTAGCTATAGTTTAAGTATTTTCCTAAGCTCAACAGATTAGTTTCTCTCAGTATCTGCTATTCTGAATAAGGCTGAGCTCAAAAACAAATAATTTCTAAAAATGAATGAGCTCCAGCTGATTTAATGAGCTTAGCCTCTCTTGCTGATTTGTAATCTTTTCTCAATCTGGGGCAAGTGGTTTCGTCTAATCTTTGAGCAATTCTCCTGCACTGGGTCTTAATCTAACTCCTGATTACCTCTCCCCAACTCTGTTCAACCCCAAGACTCTTGGATCTCTGTCTCTGCATCCACTTACTAACATTAACATCTTACACAACTTCTGCCACAATCTGTAATGCAATGTCGGTTTCATTATAACAAGGCTCAAGACCCAATATCTGAAAGCCTCAAGCTTCATTAATCAGCTGCTTCAGTGTATCTTCAATTTACCTAAACATGGACATGATAGAATTGCTATGCCAGCATGTGGAACACAGTTTTGATGTTCTATGTTTATGCACCAAAAGGCAATGCAAGGTGACTTCTCTCAAAAACACTACAAGTTGGACGTGCCTCTGGGGAAAAGCAAAAGTGGCCAGATTTCTGTAAAGAATCTCATTGGGTATCTTTATATTCAAAATAACCAATATCAAATTCAAGTTGCAATAATCCACACTGCAGAAATTCAGTGTGACCATTACTCACTGAGCAACTTACTCCTTCAGTCAACCTAATAATTGAAAACCACTTCCAGGGTGGGAAATCGACACTGTACTACGATAAATATTAAATTGTTAGCTTGCCTCAGTATTTATCAGAAAGTGAACAGGTACACATGACATTAGATGAAGAGACCAAATAAAAAAGGGCATAATTTTACAGGCCTTCCCACCCACTGGCATGTTTGAAACTAGGGGATGTGGGCAGGGGGGGCAAGTTCCACTAAATTTCTCTCAGTGGTATTCTCCTACCCCTCACCAAGCTGTCTGTAATGGTGACGCATCCAGCCATCCCTGTCTCAATCGAGGACTTCTACCAATCAATTGTTTATAATTTCAAGTTTGCTCCCCATCCAGAGGAAGTGGTGAGGTACCACCCTGGCAGGTTTGGGCCTCAGGGTTGGGAGGGGTGGCATCCCCCTCGCAGGGGCTCCATCCTTCTTTGACCACGCCATCAAGACCATCACTCCTTCACCCACTCATCTCTCCATGATGCTGTAAGATACCTTGCACTTACCGCTGTTGTCCCACACGATTGTTGGGACTGCATAGCTGCCAGGCAACCAAATTGGTCGTCTACTCTCTGAGGTGGGACTTCTGCCTGAGGAAAGGCTGGAAGCATCATTTCCAACCATCGAACACTCCTCAAAGTATTCGGTGACTGGGCTAGGTGCTGTGATTAGGATTGAACCCCACCATCTGAAAGATACTGGTCATAATGACATTTCAGATAGCAAGATGGAGATAATTGATGAACAGTGTAAACTCAGAAGGAAAAGATTCCTATTCCACATGAATTTCATCCATATGAAAAGATGTTAGAGCAGGAGATAGCAGAGGGACAATTGCATACATATAATCTGAAAATGTAATCCAGGGTAATGTGGTAAATGCCACCCATTTAGATTTTCAAAAGGTCTTCTGTAAGGTATCACATTGAACATTCATGACAATGGTTTGCATCAGATAATAAGTCATAGAACAGATAGCAATTTAGCTATAAAATAGAAACTGGAGAGTAGGGGTGAGGTTTGACAAAAGGTACAAATGATCAATACTCAGATTCCCTTGTTCACAATTCAAATAAACAAGGTTGGTCTTGGGAATTAGAAATATTATATTAAACTATGTAAGGCACATTCCTGGGCGAGCCTCACTAGCAAAAGAATATTTGGTTAGAGGTGGGGTTTCTTCACCTCAAGAAAAGGAAGTCCCACCAAAGCGAGTTTCGGATCAACCAGCTATTGCCAGCTTTCGAGTACTTGTGGTGCCAGTTTGAACAATGGTCACTGCCTGGACTGCACTTGGGCTTGCAGTGATGGATAGTAAATTTGTAAATGTTTCTGAGTTGGGGAGGGTGTCTGGTGAAGAGGTGGGTTGCCAGTGTTTAACTGGCCATGCAGGGATGGGAGGGGGTTAAACTTTGGCCAGAAAGGTCTCTAAATGGGCTCAGATAACCAGTTTAGAAGGGATCTTTCTCCCACCATTGGTCTGTGCAGATATATTTACTTGGCTGCTCAGTGAATGGTGGGCCTTTCCTGCTGCTTGCTGGCTTGTGGTGATGGAACCATTACCCTTATGTGGATAATACCCGGCCACATAAGGATTTCAAGTTTGAGTTTGATTTATTGTCACATGTACCAAGATAAAATGAAAAGTGTTGCTTTGTATGCTAGACAGGCAGATCATACTGTACAAAATGCACCAGGGTAGCAGAACAGAGTGCAGAACATAGTGTTACAGCTGCAGAGAAGGTGCAGAGAGAGAGAGAGAGAGATCAATATGAACATCTGAGAGGTCTGTTCAAAAGTCTGATAACAGCAGGGAAGAAGCTGCTCTTGAATCTGTTCATACATAGATTCAAGCTTTTATGCCTTCTATCCAATGGGAGAAGGTGGAAGAGAGTATATCCGGGGTGGGTTGGGTCTTTGATTATGTTGGTTGATTTCCTGAGGCAGCGGGAAGTATAGATGGAGTCAAAATTGAGTTGGGGGTGCAGGGATCCCCCATTAGACTGTGGACCTGCTGCCCATTGGATTTACCAAGCTAGCCCACACAGCTTTCAATCATGAGCCATGTTAAATCCAATCTTTAATTTCAAACTTTATAGCCAAAACCAAATTAGGAAACATGGTAACTACTGAGGAAGAATGGACAATTATACAAGAGCACATGAATAATTGGCAGATTGGATGTGTAATTAATTAATTTAGACACAGATTGGATGCAGGGAATTCCTAGCTGACCGTGGTATCAATCATTTTATATCCAAATAACGTATTTCTCCCTCAGGAAGTATTACAGTCGGCGCTATCAATCTTTGACAGCCTAATTACAAAAATAATTTCAATTTAGATAAAAATGAGATGCATTTTCAGAGGAAGATTAAGAAAACTCCATGAGTCTTAATAGAATGCACCTGCACAAATCATTAGAAGTCAGAATGATACTGAATAAATTCATAAAAGACTAAGTCAAATACTGGGGTTAATTTCTGGAACAAAATACAGAAAGGTTATGTTAAACACAAATCAAATCTTGATTAGACCACACTTGAAGGACTGCACGTGTTTATAGTCTCCATGTTATAATTATAGTGTCTGTGTTATAAAGGAAACATTAAGAGTCTTGTGGTACATTGCTAGTATCTTTACCTGTGGGTTGGAAGGTTCCATTTGCTCCAGGCTGGTGTTATTACCCATTGGAACAGGTTGATTAAAATATCTATAAAAGGAATGTGGAGGGGAAAAAATGCAAAAGCCTTTTCGCAAAACCAAGAGGACATACTTATCAGGAATGTTAATAAGTTGAACTCTTTTCTCCAGAATCAAAAATCTAGGGGATGATCTCATAGAGGTCTTTATGAAAATGTTTGATGAGTCAGACGAGATGTTTCTCTTTGTGGGAGGAAATAAAACTAGGGTCTACATACATATGATTGTCATCAACAAATCCCAAACAGTAAGTAATTCAAGAGAAACCTCTTCACTGGAAAGTAGTAAAAATGTGAAACTTGCTACCAAATGGAGTAGTTGAAGCTGATAGGATTTCAGAGAAGGTTAGCAGCAAATGAGAGGAATGGAAGGATATGTTGATGGGGTTAGCTGAAGAGGTGTGGGAGGAAGTTTATGTGGAACATCAATGCCAGCAGATGCCAGTTGGGACCAAATGGCCTGTTCTTGTGCTTTAGGCTCTATGTTATACACTGTAAAAATTGCATTGGAAATCCTGTTACCTTGTTAATGTGTGTGTTTCCTTAAATGTAGTATCTGTTGTGTTCAATGTCAAGTCTATACAATAAAGTGGAACATTGCACATAGCCTGCTCATATTTTCTTCAAAACTACAATGTCAGGAATAAAACTTATGGTTTAACTTGTCTTCAGGTTGGGCCATGCTGCACCATAGCAACATTAATTGCCAGCTGAGCATATGTAAAACAGGCAAACAAGCCCACCTGGAGCAGATAACCTTTTGTAGTCTCAGTATCACTGCCAAAAACTGCAGGGCACCTTGTGAATATAAATGAGGATTGAACTGTGTCTGATTAAGGGCTTTTTGCCAAAATGAAGAAAAACTGATGGAGTATATTACTTTTCTTTAAGCTCTGGACACCATAGTGCATGAACAATCAGCACAATCCCAACTTCTGCTGCAACTCTAGGGTAACTAAGAACTGCCTGACTCAATATGGCAGCAGCTGAACTTTAGACACAGCTTCAATGCAGGAGTTCCTGGCTGACCGCGATAAGATTATCAATCATTTTACATCCAAATGATGTTGGACTTTTCTCCCCAGAGAAGTATTACAGCTTTGAGCTGCCAATCTTTAAATGCCTAATAACAATACAACACGGTATTATTGTGGCCTCCCTCAACACTGTATATGACATAGTTACCCAAAAAGCCTACTTTAATCAATAATGTCCTGATCTTATTTGATCATTATAAAACATTATTAAATATGTTAACATGTAATAGCCAAATGAAAAATAAATTCTTCTGTGCAAAGTGGAGCAAATGATGATCATCTTTATAATACCTTTTACGATTTTATTACAGAAGAAATATTTCCCCAATTTCTAAAGCTACCACACGATAAAGGTAATAACTTAAAAAAAAACAATCCAGCATTGTTGAATGCAATTATTTTTCTGAACTAAAGATCAGTTTACTTCTCCATCTTTAAAGTGATGACTAATATCCTACCTTTTGCAGAAGAGAAAAGTCTCAATTTCCCTTAAAGAATCTTGAAGCTTATATTTCCATTGCACGTTAGGCTCCCACTTGCTTATATGGCTGGTCTTACTCGAAATGGGTGAGGAAACCAGTCTAGACAGATTCCAGGGCCCAAATCCTGGGGAGAAGCCATCACTCATTGGGAATTTTTAGAAAAGCTTGTTAAAGTACTGAACATGTCCTGTGCAAAGATGGAAAGTGGGCTTTCATAGCTGAAAGACCAAATTACAGGACCACCAGATTGAGGGAGCACCTGACTATAAAGGGACATAAGTAAAAGTGATTTGAAAAGGAACATTTAAAAAAAAATTATTAGTGACTCTTTCATCTAGGCCATTGATGGGGGAGTGGGGAAGGAGGTTGGGGAATCTCTGCTATGGGCAGCCAATTGTTGCTTATATCAAGGAAGGCCAGGAAGCCTTTGAGCTTGCCTGGAGACCTAGTTCCCCAGTCTGCCACTGAGAACTCACTTGCATTCAGCAAAACTGGCCACTGCCTTCATGGCAAACTGGAGACCAACAGGAACAATCAAGGCAGTCTTCTTTAATTGCAGTTAACTGGACTCTTAACAAACCTAACTGGCAACCGGTCCTAAAACTCCCTCCACAAAAATGGCCAGAGATGAGAAACCAGCACTCTGCCTAGTGGCTGCCATTTTGGGGCTGGTACACCTCCAAACATGCTCCAAGTCTGCTCAGAGTTTCCAAATTAAGTTGGTAGGTTTGTAAGCCATTTCCCAGCACCTACAAATAATTCTAATGGCACTGGATAATGGTCCTACAGAAACCACTGTTGCTGTCTGAACAAGCATGATCATATCATGGAACAATGTATATTGTGGTGACAGCATGTAGGTACTAAAGCCAAGCTAATGGGGAGCTGTTGGAAGAAGACGCTGAACACTGAAAAGGGACAGCATCATGGCAATACTCAAAAGTTAGCCATGAATTTGTCCAGGTTCAGAATCAAAGTTACAACTGCAACCAAGACTAAAACGTCATAATCAAATCTAAAGTCTACAAACCCGTAATGAAGTGCATTAACTCCTCTGCTTCAATGGCTTTTTTAAAAAAAGCAGTTTACAAGAGACTCAAGACAATTCTAATTTTTAAAAAGGCAGGTTGAAAATCACTGAAAAGACAACTTCTATCTAAGAAACCAACGTTACAACACAATACAGCTTAAAACAATAGAAAAACACTTTTTTATACTAAGAAGGCATGACCTGTGAACCAAAGAACTGTGGATGCTGGAAATCAAAAACAAAAACAAATTCCTGACAAAACTTAGCAGGTCTGGCAGCTTATGTGGAGATAAAGCAGAGTTAATGGTTCCAGTCCAGTGATACTTCTGAAGAACCTGTGAACAGATGTTGGTCAATTCTATCATTATCTTTTCACCCAACAGTTCAAGAAAAAAATAAAAGGGCACATGTGATGTCATCATTGCTTTTCTCTTTGGTGCAAACACACCAACACAAACCAGATCCTTTAAAGAGGCAGCATTCTGTAACAATGGAGAAGAGAAGAGAGAAACCAGAGTACAGAGATTATGAAAGAGCATAAAGCTACACAGAAAGATGGAAAGCAAATATCGAACAATGGAACTGGCAATCCATTGACAAGCTTTCAGAACTTATTTGTTTAAAGAAAGAATCAATCTTAATGGTTTATCAGATAACTGACAAAGAGTGAGAAATTGTCAAATTTCTTTTTGCTTAATGTGCTGAATGGTTAAGGAGAACAAAATTCTCATGTATTTCTGATGATGGCTGAAAAAATCCTGAAAGAAAATTCAGAAATTAATTTCAAGTCAATTTCTAGATATAATGGGCTTGAATTCACATCATGCCAACAATAAAGTGAAACAATAGTTGAATCTGTAAGCAGGTGCCCACACGAAGGTAACAATATGATTTCACTAACACTAGCTTGTGGAATTGGTCATTGCCTATTAGAAAAGCACTGCTGGGACAAGTTTGAAAAACTTACAGAAGGCCAGCAGCATCAGTTGGGTCTTGACAATGCAATATGGACTGGAGCCATTAATAGGTTTCATTGGAACATCCAAACCATGAAGGAGGAATAGCTTGTCTCATCCCCCCATGATGGTGTCCAATATTTCATGACACACACAATCTATATTGGACTAAAATGTCAACAAAGTCTAAACAATCAACAAACTCAAAATGTAACTCAATGCTGCCAGCAGCATGTGAAGAACAGCCAGCCAAGGAACACTTCTAAAGAAACTTTCAAAGTTCCCAATCATGGCACGGAATCCAATAGGTATCTTAGTGTTACAGCTTGCGGCCCCAGTCAGACAGCACATGGTCATTTTCACATACCACATGTATGTCATCAGAAAAGCTGAATTATTTCACCTCCATCCCTAATGATAAACCCCAAAAGGAATTGGATAACATGCACAGTAACCAAAGATTTATACTAAAACCAATGCAAATACCACTCTTTATGCATCTTACAAGGGACATACCAAGAAATTGGGACAATGTGGTGAAGTCACAGAAGATAATTTCACAAAGGGTCCAACATCTCATTTATTGGCATTGTCCATCTTACAGGACAATATAGATTTTCAGGATGAGCATACAAAACCTTTGACATTGATGAAACCGATGGACTTCCTATCATTGGTCTATCAGCATACAATGATCTACATATTATTACAATCCACAAGGTGATAAATCCATCAGTTGAAACTCCAAAAAATTCCAGACTGTAATATTAAGTCTAGCTATGACCTGATTAATGTTTACCCTGACAGCTACCATGCTATCGGCAATTTTAAAGATGATGCAGGCTTACATTTAGGCTGATGCTCAGCCAAGCATCAATCCACCTTATAAGTGCACATTTACATTCAAGATAAGCTGAAGCTGGAATCAGGTTCCCTGGTACTCATTTCACAAGTTGAACGCCATACTGATTAGTGCAGCTCATCATGCATTTTGAAGAAAGATGGCACATATAGGCTTGTGTTTAGATCTAAGGTGACTAAACATCGCAGCAAAACATTTTCTACCCTAGCAGAGTTTAAGCCCAGTGTTCAAGGGCAAAGCATCTTTCCAAGCTTGATGCCAAGAGTGGACATTGGCCCATACACCTTTCAGTAAATACTGTCCCACAGAGTACCATCTGGATTATCCATCAGGAAGGGCATACTTAAGGAAGGAGGCACTGATGTAGTGATAATATCACTGGGTTAGTAATCCAAAATACAGGGTAATGTTCTGGGCACATGGGTTCAAATCCAACCATGGCAGATGGTAAAATTTCAGAATGATAGCCATGCTCACTAGAAAAGGCCTCATTGTCAGTTTATTACCAGACAATGCCTATTACATTTGCTCCTAAAGGCTAACTAGTTCAACATTAAAGTTTAAAATCACACAACACCAGGTTATAGTCCAACAGGTTTGATTAGAGGCACTAGCATTCGGAGTGCTGCTCCTTCATCAGGTGGTTGTGATGAACCACCTGATGAAGGAGTGGCGCTCCGAAAGCTAGTGCCTCCAATTAAACCCGTTGGACTATAACCTGGTGTTGTGTGATTTTAAACTTTGTACACCCCAGTCCAACATCGGCATTCCCAAATCATTACTTCCACATTGAAAGAGTGACTCTTTCACATTAAATAGTTTTTTACACATTGATTTAGCAAGCATTCCATTGTTCTTAATTACCACAAACCATTAGAAGAGATTTGTTGAAAACCTCATGCAAATGACCCTTCACAACAATGGTACCTGCTTGTGAAGATCATTGTATGATTCAGAAGAACAATGTAAAACGAGTTCCCAAATTGATTAGATTACATTACAGTGTGGAAACAGGCCCTTCGGCCCAACAAGTCCACACCGCCCCGCCGAAACGCAACCCACCCATACCCCTACATTTACCCCTTACCTAACACTACGGGCAATTTAGCTTGGCCAATTCACCTGACCTGCACATCTTTGGACTGTGGGAGGAAACCGGAGCACCCGGAGGAAACCCACACAGACACGGGGAGAACGTGCAAACTCCACACAGTCAGTCGCCTGAGGTGGGAATTGAACCCGGGTCTCTGGCGCTGTGAGGCAGCAGTGCTAACCACTGTGCCACCGTGCCGCCCATAAAATGGCCATCTCTGATCCTCTAAGCTAACTTACAAACCCTTCTAAGAACAAAGATATTCCTTGAGACCTCCAATAAGTACTATTGAATCTGAAGATTGTCTCTCCATCAATTTTATACATTCTATTCACAGCTAAGCACAGCAGATCCAACAAGTTACATCAGATGATGGCCAGCTGTAACAGCTCAAACAGATCATCCTCAGTGGGTGGCCTTGAACATTTTCAGCAGGTTCCTGAGAAAGTGTGCTCTTTCTGGTCATTCAGAAACAAACAAGAACTCTTCAAGAATGCAATTGTCAAAGGTAAAGTTACAATGGTAACTTTATAAACTCGAATTAAGACATGCTGTACCATAAACATGTAGGATCACATGGCAGCAGACCAAAACCAAGAGATCAGTGCATTCATCTATATATTGGCCCAGCATCAATAAGCTCAGCATTCATAGGTCAAGTCGTGTAAAATATGTCAATTCCATCAAGAATCCAGAGAAATTCTCCTTCCCCAAAAAATTCCTCTGGGTTCTGATGCAGATGTCACTGATGTTTTCAATGTCCACACTCACCAAATTTCCCTTTTATAACAAATTAACGATAACACAAGTGCAATGGTTGTTGACACATTAACTGCCTTGTTCAATACGTTCAGTATACTGCAACAAATTGTGTTACAATTGACTACTGCACACTTCTAAGATGTGCAGGAAGTGGAATGTGCAATATATTACCTTTTCTCATTCGTACCCTCAGTCAAACAGTCTTGCAGAACTCACTGTTTGGACTGTACAATCCATGATCATTAATTGTAAAGTGACTTGCAAAGATTTTGGATTGTTGTCTACATGCTACTCCTCCAGACAATGGTTTATCCTCACTATAGCTCTCTTATTTCAAGACAGACCCACCCACATCTTCCCTTCCTCACTATCACCATCCAACTATACGTACAAGAGGAGGAAAACGCCACAAAAGCATAATCAATGATCATGCAGATGGTTATCCCAACCTTAACCAGCATATGAGTTCAAAAATTTCATACAAACATGTAGATTCATGTCATTGTGTTCAGCCTAAAACATAAAGTCATGGCAATGAGGAATGGTAAAGTCCTGAGAAGAAATAGGTGACATATTTGAACTGCATTTCGATAACCAGCCATCCCACAGAATGACAACTCTGAAAATAAAATACCAGACAGCAACCCAAGATGTATTACAATTTACATTCCATCCACAATGACAGACAGCATATCTCAGAGATAACCTACACGGCCATGTCATGGTTACTGGTATCCCCCGCTATCTGAAAGTAGAGCGTTCCTAGGAAACCTTTCATAAGCCGAAAATGGTGTAAAGCGAAGATGCATGATTTATATGGGAAAAATTCAGTCGTTTCTCGTAAAATCAAAAATCCTCTTCGGATTCACGAAAACAGGCACTAATGTAGGTCTTTCGCAAAAGCGAAGTGGCGTAAAGTGAACATTCGAAAAGTGGGGGATACCTGTATTGTCGAAGAACTCAATCTGGTCAGATCATACGTCCACTGTTGTGTTATCTGAATGTATAAAGACAATATCTCTATGTGCATCATTGTACGTGCAATAGTGGCAATTCATTAAAGAGGAATGGAAGATGTTGTATTATGGTTCCACTTCACCCAGGCACTATATCTATAAGGTAGTTACATGACCTTATGAAATTCTGGTATAAAGTTATCCACCTCACCTTTAGTCACCCTCTCTGTGTAATGTCTTCAGTCAGTTATCTGTATGACAGGTACGGTAACATTAGTAAGCACAGAACTCGGAGTGTAAGTCTGTGATATTGCATCTATGAAAATAGTTCTTGTTGTAAATATTCTTCAAGATACTTATCTCAACAAGAACCACATTCTCTGCAGTACTCATTAAAAGGTCTAACATACAGAAAATCTCTCTCATGAAGGAGAGATACCTTTAGCTAAGGTGAATGACAGTATTACAAGTCTAAACCAGGAGAATCGACGCTGCGCTTCTCCAGCAACACATTTCCGTCTCTGATCTCCAGCATCTGCAGACCTCATTTTCTCTACAAGTCTAAACCTCCAAACTAAACATTATGGCTTCATGTTAGTTTTGTAAAAATTAGCATTCTATTACAATATTTGTTTCTTTATATGAGCAAGAAGCTAATACTCTGTTAACCAATTAAAATCCCCCTAACGAACACGTTGAGGAAAGGTCAATTGTTCCAAATGGGATATTTTTGGTGCTGCAGATAATTGTCTTCCATTTTAGAAAAGAAACAGATAGCCACACCCACTAAACCACTGCTCAAAATTCCCATAAAACACGCAGGCTCCGTCTGTGCTGGGACAGAGGTAGCTTTGTCTGTCTGCCGTGCTTGGAAATGGAAAGGTGCTCATTTGTTTTGCTATTCAAACAGACCTTTGTGGACATGTTGGCATTGAAAGCCCACAGTGTATTGCACTCATAGGAGAGACTTAGTTCGGATTATTGAATCCTCTTCATTGTACCTGTAGTGTTTGTATATTTTCCAACGTCACAACTAGATTTAATAGGCTATAAAAAGCTGAATGGTAATCCATACATAGCTGCATAAAACTCCAACTGCATTGATGTTTTTGGTACTACACGTTGTACCCTGTCATTGACCTCCTTGTCAACACATTAAAATTGTTCTATTAATATTCTTGGCCCCTCATATGTTGGTGGAATTTTGCTGCTTTTAATCAGCTGCTCAAATCAAGGCTTGGTTGTAGTAGGAATATCATTTCAAGCTTATGAATACTTGATAATATCCCTACCAGGTCCCTCATGTACAATAATTATTCATAGGCTCACTTTGTAGACATCACAAAGTCTAACGCCTCTAAACTGAACTCATTTGTATGAAGCAGCTTTTACTAGACAGCGCCAGTCTGAGATGAGTTTAGGGTCCAATGAAATAATCTCTCCATGGTTATGCACAAACCATCAATAGATTATCCCCACTAATTCTCTAAAGGAGGCTAAGTATTTTACTCTTGAGTATTGTTGATAAAGAGATATGCTGTCAAAGCATTGTCTTGCATTCATCGAAGAAGTGTAAGAAACAAGAGGCAAACAACAATTTGTACTTCAAGAGAAGAGGCTGTTAATTGGTTGGCAATTAGATTCTAATTGGAAGAGGTGTTGACATGGATACAATGTACTAGGGAACAGTTACTGCTAAGCTTTATCTTAAATTCAAAACAGGCAAGTTGATTGTGTTCAGTCAAGACGTTGTTCTGAGGAATGCATCAGGAAATGTTGGTCCAGTTTTATCCAATTAACAAAGATGCATTTTGTGGACTTATGCTTTCTATTTGCAAAGGGCAGAAGCCTGCATATGAATATGTATACCTTGTAGCTTGTGCAATTTTACACATTTCATATATAGGAATTAGGAGCAAGAGTAGGCGATTCACCACTTCAAGCTCATTCCACCATTTAACATGATCATGGCTGATCTTATCCTGGTCTCAACTCCATTTCCCTACCTGCTCTCCTTTCTCCCAATATTCATCAGAAACATATCTATTTCTTTCCTGAATCTGATGGTTGATTATGTCTCCACTGCACTCTGGGCCAGTGAGTTCCACAGATCCACAACCCTCTGAGAGAAGTGAGAGTTTGACAGAGGTTGTTCAATCACAGAACCTAACATTGGCCATTATGACCTGAAGTTTCAAATCTCATCATTTGCCTGTAGTGAAGTTTTCAGCCAACAGGCTTTGGGTTGGGAGTTTTCCAACCAAAGCAACACAGATGGCTTCAGCATTCCTCCCAGCCAGCAGTAGAGAGGAGCAATGCTGAAGTCATGTCAGCTTTTCCAGCAATAAATATTGTATTCGCAAGTTTAAAAGACAATAAACCATCTTGATGGCTCCTGTGATGGGATTGGGTAGCAGGTGGGTGGAAGGGATGGTATGCTAGATTCATGATAAGTTGCCAGGTGGGTGAGGAGATACAGGTGGCAGGGCAGTTAAGGGTTTGGGTGCCAGGTGAATGGGGGAGGGGGTAAGGAAGTGGGTGGATATTAGATATAAGTGCCAGGTGGGTGAAGAAAGATGCTAAGTGGTTGATGGTTACAGGAACCAAGTGGGTGAGGGGGGTAGAGTAGCAGTTATGTGGATAAGGGCTTAGGATCCTGGGGTCTGGTCTGGGGGAGACTCTCAGAGCTGTCAGTGTGGTTCTAGTTGGGGAGAGTGTTGATAGGAAGCAGAGGTGACACGTCAGAGGTGGGTGTTGGGTCACCGAGGGAGGTTGCCGGGCCTGGGGAGTCAGGCAGAATGGGTTTGATGGGATGGAACTAAGAGTTAAGAGAATGTCAGGTATGGGAGTGGCTGGGGATTGGGTCAAGGGAGCGCAAGAATCACAACCATAGGGGGTGACCAGGTTGTCAGCAGTGAGTTGGGTTCAATTTTATGCTTCACCATGAATACAGCAGGTTTTAATCTTTCTGAAATTTCTTTGCATGCTATCTAAGTCAGAGAATAGGATCTTCCTGAAATGTCAGAAATTAACTCAGAGTTGGGGATTTCCCTCCCTCCACCCCCCCAGTCCAGATGTACAGCTCTAGTATGCTACAATAAACATCTCCCTGGCAGAAGATCAGGGACATCATTCTGGATTTTATGAGCATGGACCGGTTTGATATGATCCACTAGTTAGATTCATAGATTTGCTACAGTGTGGAAGCAAGCCATTTGGCCCATGAAGTCCACACCAACCCTCCAAAGAGTATCCTAACCAGACCCACCCTGCTATCTTATCCCTGTAACTCTGCATTTCCCATGGTTAGTCCATCGAGCCTGTCCATTCCTAAATACTATGGACAATCTAGCATGGCCAAGCCACCTCAGCTGCACATCTCTAGAATTTGGAAAGAAACTGGAACACCTGGAGGAAACTGGAGCACCTGGAGTAAACCCACGCAGATACGGGGAGAATGTGCAAACTCCATACAGACGGTCACCCAAGGCTGGAATCGCACCGGGTCCCTGGCACTGTGAGGCAGCAGCGCTAACCACTGACTGGCTCCTGTTGTTGGAACATATGGATTTACCTGGTGTCACAGAGACATTGAAATGCATTTACCACATTACTTATCTGTACGAGTGAGGAATACTCACTATTCCATGTGTGCTCAAACCTTTGAGGCATCAGGGTAAACGGAGATTGTCTGGACACTTGTCAGAAACAAAACTGGTGGCCTTGGGCAACCTTGAGCAACGGAGAAGCAATTCTACCCCTCTGCAGGTTTCATGAAGCTAGGCCGAGTTTTTAAAGGACCTAGGCGCCTCAAAGGTGTCATGGACCACATCTATATGAGGAACCTTTTGAACACTAATTTAAAAAGATCTGCCTTTTGCTGCCTAGGTCAAGTTATATCTCCCAGATCCCCCACAGCCTCTCGTTCCAAGATATGACACCCAAAGTGCCTTACACTCATGAAAGGTTAGGGCACTTCCATACCTATTCAATTGCGATATATTGTACAAAGGTAACAAGCTCTATTGTGACAGAAGCATGTGTAAAAACAGTTAAAATATTAAAATCATTAATTGAATACTTTCCACTATGTTAAAATTAAAACCTTTCTCCCTGTATCCCTGGCAACAGAGATCCCACCCTTGAGGACACTTCCTCCCACTGTAGGCAGGTGGGCTAAGCAGGAATTTTCCCAACGCATGCTACCAACATCAAAAGTTGAAAGTTAGTGATGATTACTTGCAAAAAGCAAGCAGCAATTTCACTGTAGAATTACATATATAAAACAGTTACAAATAAAAATTAATGAACACTGTGATCAGTTAATATTAAGCCAAGATTTTTTTTCCTTTACTTATTTACAGGATGAAGGTGTCACTAGCTAGATCAGCATTTAGTACCCATCCCTAATTACCCAGAGGGCAGTTAAGAGTCAACCACATTGCTATGTATCTGGAGTCACAGGTAAGGATGGCAGTATCCTTCCCTAAAAGGACATTAATGAGCCAGTGGGTTTTTCTGACAACGGATTCATGGTCATCACTAGATTCTTAATTCGAGATTTTTATTGAATTCAAATTCCACCATCTGCTGTGACAGGGTTCGAACCCAGGACTCCAGACCATTATCTGGGTCTCTGGATTAACAGTTCTACTATAATGTGGTTCCTCTTTTCAAGAGGGGAAATAGGGAAATCCCTGGCAATTACAGACCTGTCAGTTTTACGTCTGTGGTCAGCAAGGGTTTGGAAAGAATTTTGAGGGCTAGGATTTATGACCATTTGGAAAAGCATGGTGTAATTAAAGGCAGTCACATGGCTTTGTGAGGGGCAGGTCATGCCTCACAAATCTTATTAAGTTCTTTGAGGAGGTGACGAGACAGGTTGATGAAAGTCGAGCAGTGGGTGTGGTGTAAATGGACTTCAGCAAGGCATTTGATAAGGTTCCCCATGATAGGTTCATTCATAAAGTCAGGAGGTATGGGATACAGGGAGATTTGGCTGTCTGGATTCAGAACTGGTTGACTGGCAGAAGGCAGAGAGTGGTTGTAGATTGAAAGTATTCTGCCTGGGAGGTCAGTGGTGAGTGGTGTCCTACAGGGCTCTCTTCTTGAGCCTCGGATCTTTGTAGTTTTTGAGGAGGTTGAGGGTTGGGTTAGTAAGTTTGCCGATGACAGAGAGGTTGGCGGTGTATATCAAGGGCTATTGCAGGCTCAGCGCAACATTGACAGCATGCAGCGCTGGGCTGAGAAATGGCAGATGGAGTTCAACCTGGATAAATGCGAAGTGATGCATTTTGGAAGGTTGAACTTGAATGCTGAATATAGGATTAAGGACAGGATTCTTGGCACTGTGGAGGAACAGTTGGATCTTGGTGTTCAACTTCATAGGTCCCTCAAAGTTGCCACCCATGTGGATAGGGTTGTTAAGAAAGCATATGGTGTTTTGGCTTTCATTAACGGGGGGATCGAGTTTAAGAGTCACGAGATTTTGCTGCAGCTCTATAAAACCCTGGTGAGACCACACTTGGAATATTGTGTCCAGTTCTGGTCGCCCTATTATAGGAAAGATGTAGAGGCTTTGGAAAGGGTGCAAAGGAGGTTTACCAGGATGCTTCCTGGACTGGAGGACTTGTCTTATGAGGAAAGGTTGACTTTTCTCTTTGGAGAGGAGGAAGAGAGGTGACCTGATCGAGGTGTACAAGGTAATGAGAAGCTTGGATAGAGTGAATAGCCAGAGACTTTTCCCAAGGGCAAGATTGACTGGCACGAGGGGGTCATAGTTTTAAGGTAGTAGGAGGAAGGTATAGAGGGGACATCAGAATGGTGAGCGCATGGAATGTGTTGCCAGGGTAGTGGTGGAAGCAGAGTAATTAGGGACATTTAAGTGACTGCTGGACATGCACATGGACAGCAGTGAATTGAGGGGTAAGTAGGTTAGGTTATTTTAGTTTAGATTAGGATTAATCCTTGGCACAACATCGTGGGTTGAACGGCCTGTACTGTGCTGTATGTTTCTATCCTCATTTTCGCCTAACATTCATTTGAGCACATGCATATTAATAAAACAGTACTATAACCTGATTAACCATGGCAAAGTCAATTTTTTTAAGAACGTGTTATTGAAACTGTTATACAGGAAACAGTTGAAGTTGGCAGCAAACTATCACTGACAAAACTGTCACAAAAGTGACTCAAGATGAAGTTGTTTTTGAGCAAAGCAAATTAGATTAGATTAGATTTTAGATTACATTACAGTGTGGAAACAGGCCCTTCGGCCCAACAAGTCCACACCGACCCGCCAAAGCGAAACCCACCCATACCCCTACATTTACCCCTTACCTAACACTACAGGCAATTTAGCATGGCCAATTCACCTGACCCTGCACATCTTTGGATGGTGGGAGGAAACTGGAGCACCCGGAGGAAACCCACGCAGACACGGGGAGAACGTGCAAACTCCACACAGTCAGTCGCCTGAGGCGGGAATTGAACCTGGGTCTCTGGCGCTGTGAAGCAGCAGTGCTAACCACTGTGCCACCGTGCCGCCCACAAATATGCAGGGTAGATCTGTAACTATGAACTAGCTATCAACTGAACCACAATAAAAACACATCAAGGATGCCTGGTTGGAGACTTAACAATTAAATACAACACTAAAGAAATAAATATAACCATTAGGATTAGGCTGTCCGTGATCTGGGACGTTGTACCTTTGCTGGGAGATTTAACAAGTTGTTCTCATATTCAAGTTGCAATTTTTCCCAAATCAGACCAGTCATGAGGAATACAGAGGAGATCGCAAAAGCTTTGTAGACTGCAACACAGGGAAAGACACTGTTTCCTAATACAAGAATCATTTAACTCATTCAGAATTGAATTTAAATAGAAGTTTCTTGCTGACATGTGACTCTCCAGCATTCCTGAAGTGGAGCCTTCTCATTTGCTGGACCCAGGTTATATGAGTGAGCAAATACACAGCAGATGAAATTTATTGTGGGGATAAATAAATTTATCAGCTTTTGTAGGAAAAACAATTTTTAAAATAGTTTTGTAAGAAATTGAGGAAAGTTACTTATCACTTGTGTGTTAGTATCCTTGTAAACAAATATCATAGGGAATTAACCAGCAGGTACAGCAAGCAATTAAGAGGGCAAATGATACATGTTAACTCTTGTTATGAAGAGATTGGAGCATATGAGTAAAGCACCCCCACTACAATTACCTACAGCCTTGGTAAGACACCCACACTTTGAGTACTGTGTACTGTTTTGATTTTCTTAACTCAAAGCAGGATATAACCACATTGCAAAAAGATCTTCTGGAGTGACAATTGCAAATCATGGCAAGTTAAAAATTAATCAGGGAAAATATCCTTCAGATAAAGGGATATAGGTACCAAAGGGTAGATTCCTACTCAGGTGTTTTCAGTTTAAAAAGCAGGAATGTCACACAGGTTAAAATTCTCAAAAAAAGTTATATTACCACATTTTATGTTTAGTTACAAATAAACCAGATAAACTATAATAACGTTTACACTGCATCATATTCAAATAGCTGTTTTGAAAACAAATATGATAATGTATTTGGCACAAAGAGCTGCAAACCATTTACCTGAATCCCTATCTATCAAAGAAGGAGAAATAAAAAAGGAGTTAAAGAAATACTTTTGCTTTTTAAGATTAGTGTGGTCACTTAGCAAACCACACCAGCAGATACAAATCAAAAATTGTGAGGTTTTGCTGAGTTTTATATAGAGGACAATTTAGAATCATCATTACAGAAGTGAAAGGAGTAACACATCAAACAAGAGTATCAGAGTAACATATATGAGTGTAACAGCCATTTCTGAGTGCATCACAACAGAACAGGAGGAAGAGACATTGTAAAATTTAAGACAAAACCGTGCAACCCATGACCACTCCAAGTAACAAGTATACCACAGTAACAGAACATTGCACTGTAGAAGCTGAGGTTCATCACATTGAGATTGGAGTGTGCCAATTAAATCAGAAAAAATTGTATTCAACTCTTTGCTACTTATTACCAGTGGCAGAGAAAAATCACCACATCTGTAAACTTTTCACGCTGATATTTATCCATCACTGCTACTCTGTAACAGTTTTCATGAGTTTATTGGTGAGCTCTTTCCAAAAGTGTAACTTAGATTTTGCTTGCTTCCTCCTCCATAACATCAGCACTTGAAGAAACAGTTCATGGCAAGCTCCCACACTTATTACCTTAGTCCATTAACAGACGGTCAGGACCTTTGATCAGTCAGCATTCTACTTTCATGTCTCCATTACAGAAGTTATCAATTAATCCAAAACTGATAATTAAACTGCAGTTTTCTGAATCATTGCTGAAGCATTCTACAAAATTATTGTCCATATCTCAGTTTGATGAATAAAGTTTTGACATTTATGCCAGCTAGTTGTCGACCTGAGAAACACCAAAGGATAATTACATTATGATTGATGCTTCTGCTGTGACGAGTTGGCTATATTTGAGATTGCTAATGTGTTGCAGGTTTCAAAAGATTTGCAAGTTTCCCCTTAATTTTGACAACTCATGAACAACAATCAAATTGACCATTTCCATTTTTTTAGAGGAAGTTATCATTGTAGCTATAGTTTATAGGTTAAAAGGCTCCAAAGTTAGTCATTTGGCAACATAATGCTAATCTTGAATTAATTCATAGTCAATCCAAGTTAGCCACTGCTGCTCTTTTATAATTTAGAAAATTGCGCTTTTTCTTTTTCTTTGGTTGGACATCTGAAGCGTGATGTAGTTCCTTGATGCGGAATACAAAGACTTTTTCCCCTGTATCGGGCATATTTACAACTTGCCCCAGTGCTTCATCAATTGATTCATGACGATCATCAACTTTAACAGGAGAGACCTTAGGGGAACCATAGTCAGGAGAGAAGGACACTTGTTTCATGAGTTGGAGTCGCTCCTTCTTCAATATGCTGCACAGAAAAGACAAACATTTTGATCAGCTGTATGACAATCACAATTGAACAATGTAATCTTTTACTGAGCTCTCAACTCACACTTATTAAGACACTCATCACTTTGCAAAATTATTACAAACTAAATAGAAGGCCTACTCTTCCATCAGTCCATTAACTTGTACAATTGAATAAATTCCCCAGATCATTTTGCAAAATATCCAGCCAAGTTCAAATATTCACTGCATCCTATAATGCCCTGACTCACAGCTATGCAATGTTTAAACAATTATCATTTATTCTTGAGATTAGTGTGTCCCTGGCTGGGTTAATATTTGTTGCCTACCTCTCATTACCCTTGAATTGAGTGTTCCTCCAGGTCATTTTGGAGGGCAGTTATGAGTCAATTGTTCTGAGTCTGGATTCATTTGTAGTCCAGACCAGGTAAGGACAGCAGATTTACTACCCTAGTGAACCAGATAGGACTTTAATGACAATCCACAATGGTTTCATGGTCGTCAACAGACTCCTAATTTCAGATTTTTATTAAATTCAAATTCCACTAGCTGCCTTGGTGGGATTTGAACGAGTGTCCCCACAGCATCTGAATAACTAGCCCAGTAACATTACCACTGTTCCACTGCCTCCTTCTAGCATTAGACAATATTGGCACCAAGAATACACATCAGTCTTGTTTTTAGGACAACATTATACACCTACCCATTAAAATAGGTAAAGTATAGAATGTGAGGGATTCTACACATGCCCTTCATCACAGGGTTAAGTAGCTGGAATCCACTACCCAACAGCAACCTGGGTGCCCGCACACAACATAGATGGCAGCGGTTTAAGAAGAGAGCTCACTCAAGAACAATTAGGGATAGGCAAAAAATTGCTATCCTTGCTAGTAACATCAACATTCCACGAATGAATTATCAATAAGAAGGAAACTAGATGAGGGAATGTATGTGCCAGACTTTTTTAGTGGGAAGCCAAGTGCATAGAAGAGGAGATTTTGTGGACGTTTCATTTGATTTCCTGGCTGGAAAATTAGCATTTGTTCAGAAATTACAATATATTAAAATATTATCATCATAGCAAAACAAATGGAAAATGTGGCAGATTGGTAACAGGTCTTTTAAGTTGGTAGATGGAAAGTATTCAACTTGGAGCTGGAAGGGATGATCATACACAACTAGCAAGTGGAAAATTACCCTCAATATTACTAAAAACAAATGAAAAGGTTTCAAACAATTGGATTTCTGCACCAGAAACTTTTAAGTAATCAATGAAGATGAAACTTGTAACGAACGCATTGTGTATTAATTAAAATTACATCTCATCTCATTGGAAACTTGACACAGTAGTAGCATTCTCACCTGACGAGGCTGGTCATGGCTTTAAGCCCCACTCTAGAAAGTTCAACAGGTAATTGAATGAGATGTTCAATGAAAGCCACACCTGCCTTAACAGGTAGAAGTGAAAGATCCCCCAACATTATTCAAAGTGTGTGGCATTCTCTTTAGTGTCCTGGCGAATATCTATCCCTCATTCAACACCATTAGAACAGATTTTCTGGTCAAACAACTGACTATTTGTGGAAACTTAACGTTTGCCAATAAGCTACTATGTTTTGACTAGATGTACTTATTGGTAGTACAGCAGTTCAGAAACTTAAAATTGTAAAGGTATTATACCAAAATGAGTTCTATTTTTTTTTCATCTTTCACTGATCGATTATAACATTTATATTAATAGCCGGGTACATGATTTCTTCAATAACCTAACAGGCATTTTAGCTTGAATTATTAAACTACTTATGATCATATGAAACCTGAACTTTATACTTAGACCGACTCTGCCATAAAGTTCGACAAAACAAACAAAAAAAATCAATTGGGTTTATTAACAATTGATGTTATCAGCATTCAAAATAACTTTAAGATAAATGAATACAATTTTCTTTGAACAATCACGACAGGCAAACATAAGAATGCTATTTACAACCCATGATAAATTGCTCAGTAAAGATAGTTTAGTTGCTGGGTACTGTTTGATATAAAAAATTTGATTTTTAAAAAAAATGCTTTTGTTCAACTGGAAGACTGGTGGCTATTGTACTTAACTCTTAAAAGCCATACAGATGCAATGCTCCCATTTCTAAATGTTAACTGTCCAATGTTCTCTTTACAGGTCTGCCTGGACTTGTACTTTCAGAGAATTATGAATGTGAAACCCTAGTTTTTCCACTTCACCTGCAGTCGGTTCCCATTAACTGTACACTCTCATTTTGGTGAGTGTTTAGAACGCACAAGTAGAATGGTTGACTCCAATAGCATAGATACATTTAAGGGAAAACTAAATACAAACATGATGGAGAAAGGACTAAAGAAATATGTTGGTAGGGCAAGATAAAATAGAGCAATGAAGCTTTGTGCGGAACATAAACATGAGCATATACCGGTTAACCAAATGACCTGTCTGCATGACAGACAGATGGTATGCAAGCCATTTATTGGTTTCCATCTAAAAATGAATTACCTGCTGTTACTTATACATACTGAATTACATTTTCCACCTGTCTACCCATTCCATCAACCCGTTTATGTCTTACAGAATTCCTTTACAATCCTTTTTACCATTTGTGAACTTTCCACTTTAGTGTCATCAGCAAATGTACAGATTCATTTCCAAAATATTCCTATTTATTTGCATATTTTGCCCATATCTTATTTATTAACATATTCTTATACTTTCTCAATAAATAATTAGTAGATTATATGTTAATCTATTCCTTTCTGCAACTGCAGCATCTATTCAATTTCTTCTGTCCTTTTCTCTTCTGATTTCCAATTTTTTATTAAAATATACTTTGTAATCTTACAACCCTGATGTAAGTTAAACAGTAGAAACATCATGGCAGCAGGGATTACTCATTAATGGATACAAGGAGAGCACCTTTCCTTTTTTCCTTTTATTCTCTAATCCAGAGATGTTAGAACCAATTGTAGTGCTTCATAACAACCCAGGGCAAAACAGAGTGGAGTTTGCACATTCTCCCCATGTCTGTGTGGGGGTTTTCTCCCATAGTCCAAAGATGTGCAGTTTACATGGATTGGCTGTGCTAAATTGTCCAGAGATGTGCAGGCTGGGTGGATTAGCCATGGGAAGTGCAGAGTTACAGTGTAGAGGTGTGTGTCTAGTGGAGGTGGGGGGAGCTGTTCAGAGGGTCATTGTGGACTTGATGGGTCAAATGGCCTTCTCCCACACTTCAGGGATTCTATTCTGCTCCTAGTGGTATCAGTTAAATCAACAGAGGTGTCTATAAACCTTGGTACTCTAATATGCAGAACCTAAAGCTGCACTAATAATCTCTTCGTTGACTGGACTATCAACATAACTATTGGAATTTTAAAAAAAAGTAATAGTTAACATTAATAGTGTGTAGTCACCTATATAAGTATTTGTATGAATGTAATTGTATGAAATAAATTATAATTATTTTTAATGTTTTGCTATGCTAATCTAGCATTTATGCTTCTGAATGGTAGTTTCAATTTGGAGAAATGATCATGCACCATTAACAATTATTACCTTCTTTTGTTGCTGCAGGGAGTATGTATATTCTCCTGGTATTCACCAATGAGCTTGCTTCTCAGTTTTAGGTCAAGTGATTTCTTTGACCTCTGAAGTCTCCTAGTAAAAGTAGATGGAAACTGTAACAAATCAGATAGACAAAACTCTGGGGATCCACATTTAGCTCTGAAGATGCTGGTTATCATTATCACACTACAGTTGGTTGCAAACCTTAGATTCAGCACTTCTTCACAACCTTCTGGATTTAACACTGAGTTCAACAAATTCCATCATAACCACTGCCTTATTTCAGACAACTATTAGTAACTATTTACAATTCCTTGTTTTTTTTTCTTACTTTCTCCTTTGTCCATTTTTGCTTTGCACAATCATCACTTTTTAAAAATTTAATCTCTCCTACCTTCCCCTTTATCACTGATATTCCCTTTGAGTCTTCCCTCCCCCAAAACTAGCTCTGCACTGATTAAAATCTTTTACATCTTTAATTTTGTCCACTTCTGATACTTAATGATTGAGCTGAATTATTAATTATGTCTCTTTTTTCACATACCCAACCTCTTTCGTGTCTGCAGCATTTTTTGTTTTTATAATTTAGAGACAGTTTATGAACCATTTCCCTTTCTCTCTTGTTTGTTTATACTCTTTCTCCTCTCCTCTCCCATTCACCCATTTCTTTTCAAGCTCTGTTTCATCTATGGTTTCTTCCAGTTGACTTCAGAGCAAGTCAAATGCTGTCGTCGAAATTCCGTTAAAAAGTGCCATCTGATTTCCTTGGAGAAAGATTCAAGCCTAACAATTATGTGTAGTGAGGATAAAAAGGGAAGCACATGAGAATGTACAGGCCTAGGGGGGAAAATGCATTTCTCTGTAGGGAAACCAATTAAGAAAATCACAATCAGCCTGATGAAGACCCTTATTATGAATAAAACTATGCTGCTAACTAATCAATTTCAAATCAGCCAGACACAACATATTGGGATAATATAACAAAACACCACTACGAAGGAAGCCTTCTATCTATAAGAGCAAAAGAAAAGGATCATTTGTGTTTGAGGGAAACAAATAATATCAATAAATAAGTAACTGGATGATAAACAGCAGTTGCTTGAAGATTGCTGCGAGAATTCATGGTTACAATGCATATGGAAATGTTGCAAAGCAACCCTCTGAGCCCACAGTCGGATGAAAATCTGCCTTCTCACTTGGCTGCTTTCAAGAACTTGCTTCTTTATAGGTTGACAGCTCAAGCTGGTTTGATCTAAGATGACAAGCTGTCTTGCTCAAGCACAGAAATACCTGAATTTCCTATTAATGAGTCCCTGGGAATACAAAACTTGGCCAAGATGAAGGACAACTCACAATAGTTGTAATACTGATCAGAACCAGCGACTGTGTAAGGAGGCTTCAAACTGTACACTTTATCCGGTTAAGAAAAGGGGAAAGGAACATATTTCAATCTGTCACTGAAACACAAATCTGAAATCCTGTCCATGTTATCTTATAGTTACTGCCTTCCACTTGAATTTGCCTTCTCGAGTTAAGATATCAATCTTATTGCACATTGCAACAAAACAGAAAAGCGTGCATCAGCAAATTGCTGCAAAAGGTTGACTTCAAAGACCAGTAACAACTATTTTTTTCTACATCAATAATTCTTACCTTTTCCCACTCTCATCTGCTTTATCCTTATTTATCTTACTGCTAATAATTCTCTCAGAATATATTCCATTTACAATCAGAGTGGATTCCTCCTCAGTAGCATTGGGGAGGAGCAGATTTAGCAGTGCCTGAAACTCAGTCATTGGCACTTCCAGCTGCTCCACAAGATAAGCTGCCAGCTTCATCTCCTACAATAAAGAGAAAAGGTTGATAAGAAAAATGTCACTTTGTGTATTATAGACAAGAATGCATCAAGTGGAAATTCAATAAAAAACTGCTCAAATGTTTCGATTCCTGCACACAACTGAAAATGGCTGATAGGCATGTACAAAATGTTATGTAGTGGTGGGAATGAGCAGTTTTAAATCCAGATGTTTCAAAATCCAAATAATGGTGGAATCTTGTATTGAAAGTAGCCTACAAACACAATCATCATATGCCAAATTCAAACACTTGAAAATAATTATCATCCCAACATCAAATTTTGCTGTCAAAATAATATCGAGGCTAATGCTACTGGTTATTATTAACATGTAGGATGTACAGTGACTTCAGACAAAAGGTAAATATATGGTTACACACATAGCCAAAGATTGTTTCCCAGTTGCGCTGTTCTGCCATTAGTTTTTTGAAAGTCCCGTGGGGCATTTTGATCAAAGTGTGAAAACAAACTCTTGATGGGTGTTTGACAGAAAATGAAGACGGCAGATGCTGGAAAGTCAGAATTGAAATATGTGGCGCTGGAATAGCACAGCGGGTCAGGCAGTGTCAGAGGTGCAGGAGAATCAACGTTTTGGGCATAAGCCCTTCATCAGGAATCAGGAATTTTGCGACTCTTGACGGATGTTGGTTGAATAAAACATGGATGTGTGAAAGACTGAATTTAGCTGACGATTTTGGTTCTCATTGCTGATTCTCTTAAATTGGACTTGCCTGCAGATGCTAAGCAGAAACCTGTAGGTTTAGCACACAAGTGTTAAGGTGCAATTTTTGTGGTGGTTTAAGTGCACTCACTCCCCTTCCACTCATGGTGTGCACTGCTGTAGCTGATAACACACCGCAGGATGAATCAGGGACAGCCTGAGACTGTGCACAGGTTCTGGAGCATTGGAGATCGCAGTGACAGAGATCCAGGAGGAGAAATATCCCCTGCCTATCAAGGAATAGATGTACATTAGCTTGTACGTCTTTCCATTATAGCTAGTGCAGCCATGTCTGCCCTAATATCCTTCTCCCAGTCCTCAGCCAATCCAGAAAGAGTCCTGGCAAAGAATACCTTGATCAAGCACTAATATCTTGCCGGGTGAACCATATAAGGTATACAAAAAAGGTGAAGGAGCATTTAGTGAATTTTTGGGATGAATGTTGCTTGACTGCCCACAAAGTTTTGACAAAACATGTCTGAAAAAGTTTTTTTTGGGGGTGTCTTATTTGTCTAAAGACAGTTCTTCATTGTTCCAGGAGCACTAATTGTGAACTGGCAAATATCCCATAACGCGCGCTTGAAAAACAAATTCAACACTTTGTTTACCACCAAATACCAAATGCAGTGAAAAGATGGTGTCCATTGAAGTGCTAGCCACTGGAATGCTATGCAGTTTCTCGAATGAGAGCTAGCAGATATTTTCAATGTCTCCCAACTGTTTAACAAGCTTCAGAACAGCAAAAACTAGCTTTAACTCATTTACCAAGATGACCTTGCATTAAATACATGCTCAATTGCCATGCTAACTTATGGCTCCATCTTATCCATCTCTTTACCACCTTGTGGATTCATCACAAAATTGTCCTGGTATCTTGTTATCATCCCAATGGTTGCCATGTATTGGAAGTCATAAAGTTGTTGTAATTGTACTGTTGATACAAACTGAACTGGTCCACACCAAACCAAGTTGTCTGCCACGGTAAGTGTTAAGTATTGGCAATCAATCTAGTCCAGTAAACTAACTAGCAGAAGAGCAGATAAAGACTTGTGGCGTTGTGGTAGTGTCCCTAGCTCTGTGTCAGGAGGTTTGGGTTCAAGGTCCTCTTGCCCTGTGGGTGTCATAACATGTCTAAACAGGATGCTTCAAATAGCTAACCTATCATTTCTTTAGGATTTAACAGTTTGGTGATTTTAAATAGCAAACTAAAATTTCAACTTCTTTCTACTTGTTTTTTTTAATGCAGTCTTTATTTTTGTCTCTTTCTGTTCCTGATTTGACATTGAATTTACTTACTTTACCTTAACACTTCATTCTCAACCTTCTGCTACAATGTTTCAATCTTTTAATCTAAATGGCCAAGGAGATACACAATTAATTGACTGGTTTAGTCAAGTCCCAGATGTGTATTTTCAGCCATGCACACAATTTCAGCACGTAACAATGCACAAAACGTAAATGTGGAAGTGCAACTCTAGCTGTACTGTTTAGTGCCCAGATAACAGCAAAATCTGAGCAAATGATAAATGGACAAAGGCTTTTCTCTGGGGTGAAGGCATCCAGAACTAGAAGGCATAGGTTTAGGGTGAGAGAGGAAAAATGTAAAAGAGACCAATGCAGAGGGTTATGCGTGTATGGAATCAGCTGCCAGAGGATGTGCTGGAGGCTGGTACAATGTCAACATTTAAAAGGCATCTGGATGGGTATATGAATAGGAAGGGTTTAGAGGGATATGGGCCAAGTGCTGGCAAATGGGACTAGATTAATTTGGGATATCTGGTCGGCATGAACAAGTTGGACAGAAGGGTCTGTTTCTGTGCTGTACACCTCTACAATTTTATGACTCTAAATGCACACGCATAAAGTCAATAGACAAAACATGATCTTGCCGCCAATGCAGGAGTGATAGTTTTGCTTTAAGAAAATCACTTGGAGAGCCAAATGACTAATACTGCCATGGCTTCCATTTGACCAAACAGTTGCCTAATATACTCTGCGACAATATTTGGCATAGAAATAAATTGCTTAGCTTCTCCTTGAAAATAACTCTGTTTAGAAGCCAAGCCAGGTGTCAGTCTGGCCATTTCCATTTGCATTTATAACACGACAATGCTGCCAGGGGAAATTGGGTCTGATCTTCTGTTGCTTGCTAGCTACTTCTGCACAGCACCTGCGCTAAGTCAGAGTTGATTAAATAAGAAGAACGTGGCCAAAAAAATTTAATGTTGTGTTTGGACGAGTGACAAAATATAACTGGCCCATAGCCATGTTTTGATTTATTTTCCAATTTTCTCTAAAATGGTATGAGGCCGGAGGAGCGATTTAGCCAGTTGCTTACAAACAAAACTGAAATAGTCCATATGTCACATCTATGGGATTTAAAAGGGTAATACTTGATTAAGTGCAATAAGCACAAGCCATTGCAGTGTTGTCATGAGGGTTTGCTGAGTAAAGTAAGGTCTCATGCAAGACAAACTGAAGTCTAGGAGCCCCCAGCATTAACAGTAATGTGCAATTGATAAATAGTTGCACAGATTGGAATAAACTGGATTTTATTCACTCTATAAGTCTCTTCTCATTAGACCAAAAGCTGACCACCATCAAACATACATGTCAACCCCTTAAGAACCACACCTTCATAAGATTGGGTTACAGTACACACACCACAAACTAACAAGGTGGTATATCACTCTAGTCTGAATTATTACTGGTATCACTCCTGAATTGAAGTGAATGTACTAGATCCAGCAGATCTTCCCAGGAACAACACAATACCTCCTTGGTGCCATTGAGCATATTTGAACAATGTTCACTCAAAGCTGATTGATTATTTTGTTTATTTTAATGAGAAACCGAAACCATTTCTATCTCAATCATACAGGTAAATTCTAATTTTGCTAATATTTCAGGTTTAATGGTAATCATTTGCACAAAGAAGTGTTTCAAAAACCTCTCCTTTCTTCTGGATAGAGCTGTCAATACTGTACAAAGGCCAGGATGAGCTTTTCAATCAGAATGTGATAGTACACTGCCAGGGTATTTCCCTGTGCCAATCTTTCAACATGGTTAAAAGCCATGATGTGGAGGTGCCAGTGTTGGACTGGGAGGCGGGGGGGGGGGGACAAAGTTAAAAATCAAGCAACAACAGGTTAAAGTCCAACAGGTTTATTTGGAAGCACTAGCTTTTGGAGCGCCGCTCCTTCATCAGATAACTGTGGAGCAGGACCATAAGACACAGAATTTATCGCAAAAGATCACAGTGTCATGTCACTGAAACAATATACTGAGCGAAACTAGACTGTTCTTAAGTCTTTCATCATTCAGAATGGGTTTCAGATTTCAGTTCATGAATAGGTAAATCCCAGAACTTCTTTTAAGTCACATTCCCGAGATAACTTAAGGTTTTATAAATAAAAGGTTCTCGAGATAACTTAAGATTTTATAATCTGACTCAAGATTGGGATACAGACTGACTCTAATTTCACACTTTTAGTGCTTTGTCTAATCTGAGAAGTCACCTTTTTTTGATAAAACCTTACATTATCTCGAGATTGTGATTTAAGAGAAGTTCTGGGATTTACGTATTAATGAACCGAAACCTGCAACCCATTCTAAAAGATGAGAGACTTAACAGCAATCTAGGTTTGTTCAATATATCGTATCAGTGACATGACACTGTGATCTTTTGCTATAAATTCTGTGTCTTATGATCCTGTTCAACATCTACCTGATGGAGCAGCAGTGCTCCATAATCTAGTGCTTCCAAAAAAACCTGTTGGTCTATAACCTGGTGTTGTGTGATTTTTAACCTGGTTAAAACCAGCATTCATTGCACTGACCTACTTTTAAATATTTTTAATCAATTTGTTTAAAAATGTTATGACATTTACGAGACAGGTGAGACTTGAGCTCAGGCCTCTAGCCCAGAGTTAGGGACGTTACCATTCCACCATAACAGCCCTTGAAATATTTTCACTCAACCTATTTATAAGTGTTAAGACACCTCTGGAACAAGTGGGACTTGAACTCAAACCTTCTGGCCCAGAGGCTGGACATTACCATTGTGCCAAAAGGTTAGGATGCTCTATTTATCTGTTAATAAAATATTTTCATCTTTTGCAGCTGTTAAGGGGTAAGGTTATCAGACAGTCCAGTATACTCCCCAAACCACTGGAATCACTCATCATAATTGATCACTGGAAAGGATGGGTACTGGGTGTAGGAAAAAAGCAGCTCGTGCGAAGGCCAACTGAAAAGAAAGAAGACATTTAGAACAACTTCACTGCCATTAGCATTTTAACAGTGCTCACATCTCTTCAGTTAATGGAGCACCAAGCTGCATAGCTCACAATTCTAGCTGTTTTTTTACCTCAGGAATATTCATTATCATAGTGAGTGCCTGAAGAAAAACGAATCCAACGATAAAAACAAATTCAAATAAAGAAAGAGAATTACATTTGACTCAGGGGAATTGGGGCAGTCATTTGCCTCAATCCTCGCTGCTTCTCGGTAAATCCTCAAAATCCAATTGCAGCAGTCAGAGGCAAATGGCAATATCAAGTGATCAATCACTGCAGTGCAATAAAGGAAATATTTTGTCATTAAAGAGAAGTTTGTTCCAAAAGGCCAGAGAAACATTTATTGATCTTTTCAGAAGCTCATTATTCTAATGTCTCCAAGGACGCGATATAGTGAAGTGTCCTTTCACATCTGGGATTTCATTTTGAATGATGCCATCCCTTCAGCAACTCTTGGATTTTATAACATTTTGTCCTCAAATGTGGCATTTTCATTAAAGAAAGGAACTTCAATTCTGTGGCATTCAAGCTCAAACTACTCTTATATCCCTTTATTTTCTGCCTAATACGTCTTTACTGTTTGACTTATATACAATCTACAGTCCCACTCTTCTCTCAATCTACTGAAAATAGACCAAGCTCCCAATTAGAATAGGCTAATAAAACAATGTCATTACTTATAACGTCAAATATTTTGTGAAGACAGCTAGTCTGGCTTTACAATGGACACAAATAATCTGAAAAAAATGGCTCCCAGAAGTCACGTGATCACCATCATGAATTCAGCTGCTGCTGGAACCAGGCAGAAATGATCTCTAGACCATGTGGACCACAAAAGACCTTATGAAATTCAGTGAACCTTTCTAAAGGTAAACAGAAACTTCTTAACAACAATTCCTCGGGGGGTGTCAATAGCTCTTCCTAGTTCAACAGAAAAAAAACTTGTCTTAAAAAGAGTTATTGAAGCTAATGGCTGAGACAATTAACAAGTTAATTACTTTATGCTAACCCAGTACCTAACACGGAAGCCTGAAACAGGGACAGCAGCCATTTTAATTTTTGATCTGTGCACATGACCACTTTGTGCAGAGACCATGAACGAAACATCTTGAAGCAGTGAATGTTTCTCAACAGGAAAAATGTATCTTAGACAGCTCTACTGAACCAGGCTACCAATCTGCAATGCTATAAAAGTGAAACAAAGAAACCTCACTTCCTTTTAGGACCTGTACTGC
Source organism: Chiloscyllium plagiosum (assembly GCF_004010195.1). NCBI lineage: Eukaryota > Metazoa > Chordata > Chondrichthyes > Orectolobiformes > Hemiscylliidae > Chiloscyllium > Chiloscyllium plagiosum. The sequence continues at coordinate 23,670,882 of NC_057741.1, read as the reverse complement.
TCAGCCCACTCAGAGCAACACTCAACTATTCAATAACAAAAACCATCACAGCTCCTTAACCTGACTTCAAGTTATAATGACCTTTACTTTGGATAGACAATCTTCAATCAAGCCAGGCTTCCAACAATCATACAGATTGATCTCATTTTCATTTTGATGCATAACTTTTCTCCTTATTTACCTTCAATCTTTCTCTCTATATTTTAGCTCGTAACTTGATCAGTTTTTAGTTAAACAACTTTGAGCAACAGCTGCCATAATGAACTAAACTTTTACCAGCCTCTGTGAAAAAGAACTGGAAATGATATCACCCACGTTAACAGACCAAGACACACAAACAGAGAGTGGGACAGAACACTAGTGCTTCACCGGAGGCTCATTGATGATGTTACCTAGCAGGGTGACAAAACATCTGAAAATCAACCTGCCAGCTCAGTGTGCAAATTTACAACCTAAACTAACCTTTTATTGTGTTCATAGCCATGCTGCAGGACATTGTTTAATGAAAACTCTTGAAACTAAAAGGGATAAGTAAATTTTTTAGTTCATTGACCGTTCTGCGGGGAATGTCTTGTGTTGAAATAACCATAGAACAGAGCACCTCGCTTACTCTCAATCTAATAACAAAAGAATTAAATATTTTCAGTGTCAAATTGTGCAGAAAAGATAACAAAAAGGAAATTATGATGGGAAATATTAATAGGAAGAGCACTTAGATGCAAATAAATGAGGCATGGAGAGATGGATGAGGGACAATAGGCATCCTGGACACAACATACCAAGTTCCATTTGCATTGTAGCTTGAATGTGAAAACATAAAAAGGAAAAATTTGGTGTGACATGGATCAAAGTTAGCCAGTTATAATGCTCCAGTGTGATTCTTGAAAAGGTGGGATTGAACATGTCCTAAATAGGAAAATCAAAAGGCAAAACACTGATGAGATAAATGCTGAAAGAAACAAAGGAAAACACAGAAGATGAGAAACAACAAAGTGGAGAATGGGAGCCTCAGCAAAGAAGTTGAAACAGGAAAGACAAAAAAGCTTGACAGAAAACTGGAACAAAGGTAGCAGGCAAGACGACTAAATGGTACCTTACAAATATGACATTACAGCATGAGAGAAAATGTTGAACAGCAAACATTCTATTAACTAGCACCGATGGGACCAGAAGTGTGAGGATGATGAGGTATTCCAAATAATCAAGAGGTCGACATGATCAATATAAATACACACAATAGGTAATAGAAACGTAATGTAGGGGGTGTGCACATCATTATTAGACTTTATTTACAGCAAAAATCACTTAAATAATAATATACATTTGCTTTAAATAAAATGTACCAGGAGAGAGCCTTCTTGCTTGCACCGTTGACAGTAGATACAAATGAGTAAAAATAGGTCAGGAAATACTCAATATAATTGTTTCTATGTTCTTCCTTTTGGAATACTTGCATGTGTTTATATAAAGTCAGTAGTCCCACGACACCAGATTATAGGCCAACAGATTTATTTCAAATCACAAGCTTTCGGAGAGCTGCTCCTTCGTCAGGTGAAGTTTGCCTGACAAAGGGGCAGCGTTCCGAAAGCTTGTGATTTCAAATTAACCTGTTGGACTTTAACCTAGTGCCATGTGCCTTCTGACTTTGTGCACTTCAGTTTAACACCGGTACCTCCACATCTTGCGTTTGTATAGTAAACAATGTAAACAAACACGCAACAGAAAATGTGATCTGCTGGAAAGATCAGATCAAGCAATGTGATCTCTTTTATTGTTGTAGGAAATATGCTTTAGATATCAATTCAGATTCACTGCCATAGATTATTCATTTTAACTGATCTCAAATCACTCATGAGCCAGATTGCTTTTTTACCTTCTCAATAAGTTTGATAATACAATCAATTAGTCAGGACAGGTAGGAACAAAGCAGAGAACAAGGCAGGACTGATAAATTAAACTGCATTTATTTCAATACAAGAGACCTAACAGGGAAGGCAGATGAACTCAGGGCATGGTTAGGAACATGGGACCGGAATATCAGCAATTAAAGAAATGTGGCTCAGGGATGGACAGGTCTGGTAGTTTAATGTTCCAGGGCATAGATGCTATATAAAGGGGAGCAGGAGAGGAGGAGGAGTAGTTTTGATTGAGGATAATATTCCAGCTGTACTTAGGGAGGATATTCCTGGGAATACATCCAGGGAAGTTATGTGGATGGAACTGAGAAGTGAAAAAGGAATGATCATCTTACTTGGGTTGTACAATAGACCCCCCCGCCCCGCCCCCCCGCCCAGACCAGGATAGACCAGACTTAAAAGTTAAAGGTCTAAGACCAATTTTGACAGTATTAGGCAAGAATTTTCAAAAGTTGATTGGGGCAGAATGTTCATAGGTAAAGGAATGGTTGGAAAATGGGAAGCCTTCAAATGTGAGATACCAACAGTCCAGAGACAGCATGTTCTTGTTAGGGTGAAGGGCAAGGCTGGTAGGTGTAGGGAATGCTGGATGACTAAAGAAATTGAGGTTTTAGTCAAGAAAAAGAAGGGAAGCATATGTCAGGTACAGACAGCAGAAATCGAGTGAATCCCTAGAAGCATATAAAGGCATTAGAAGTGTAGTTAAGAAAGAAATCAGGAGGGAAAAAAGGGGACATGAAATAGCTTTGGCAAATAGAATTAAGGAGAATCCGATGGGATTTTACAAATATATTAAGGACAAAAGGGTAACTAGGGAGAGAATAGGGGCCCTTAAAGATCAGGAAGGCCATCCCCATGTGGAACTGCAGGAGATGGGTGAGACACTAAATGAGTATTTTGCATCAGTGTTTACTGTGGAGAAGGATGTAGAAGATATAGAATGTGGGGAGATAAATAGTGGCATCTTGAAAAATGTCCATATTACAGAGGAGGTGGTGCTGGATGTCTTGAAACACAAATGTGGATAAATCTCCGGAACCTGATCAGGTGTACGCTAAAACTCTACAGGAAGCTAGGGAAGTGATTGCTGGGTCCCTTGCTGAGATATTTGTATCATCGATAGTCACAGGTGAGGTGCCAGAAGACTGGAGGTTGGCAGACGTGGTGCCATTATTTAAGAAAGGTGGTAAAGAAAAGCCAGGGAACTATAAACTGGTGAACCTGACATCGATGGTGGGCAAGTTGTTAGAGGCAATCCTGAGGGACAGGATTCACATGTATTTGGAAAGGCAAAGACTGATTAGCGATAGTCAACATGGCTTTGTGCATGGGAAATCATGTCTCACGAACTTGATTGAGTTTTTTGAAGTATATCTCAATGACAGTGGCACTGTAAAACAAACAGATAACCTCTGCCAATGAACACCAGCTTCTTTCATTACATTGTACACCTTTAGATAAGCTCTTCTTCTTCTTCACTCAAGAGGACACATAAAGATCCTAGTCATAGCCGTAACTCAGAACGTGAAATCAGTAGTAAGCAATCTGTCGGAGCTGTGGGCTAACAGGTTGCTCAGTCCCAATGGACTTCACCTTACTGTTTCAAAAAGATGTTGCTAATGAGATAATAAATGGGTTTGGTGTTAATTTTCCAAAATTTATTAGATTCTTGTCACAAAGCTAGTTCCTTGTTTTTCTAAAAGCTGTTCCTTGGCTCAAGGAGACCCTGTCCTTGATTTTTTTCAGAGTGGTAATAAACCAGGCCAGGCTCCGATCAGTCTGGTTTGGTACAGAGATGAAAAGGATTTTGAGAGGCCTTTTGTTAAAATGTAAACAGATGAGACTTCAGGCGAAATGATCATGCTTTAGAAGTGACCTGTATAACGAGAGGGTAGTGATCAACTTTCTAGCTAGCTGAGCTGAGCTGTTTTTAGTTCAGTCTTGAGCTGGGAAGTTCAACAGGGAGCTGTGTGGAAAGTCACTCTCTTCTCTGCCCTTCAACGTCAACCTGTAAGCATGTGTTCCATTTATACTGGGTTTTAAAGGGAGTTTGGTTAGTGGGACTGTTGTGTGTATTCGGAACAGCATAATTAAGTCTAGCTGGATAGGTTGAGTTCTGTAGGGGTTCTTTATTCTGTTATTTGTGTTTCATTGTGTAATTTCTTGAATACATTTTTTACGTGTTCTAAAATCTAGTAGTCAACCTAGCTATCTTATTCCAGGTAATTTTCACTGTACACTTATCAAAACAAATTACAAAGTTCGGTCTATGGCTGCCTGCTTAAGAATGTTTTGAGTGGTCTGGCCTAGTCCATAACAGATTGAGGGGGCTCTTTGCAGGATTTTAAACAGCGAGTGGTAGGTGCTAGTGTCTTTATTTCGGGTGTTGGCTTGGTTGGGTAGACAAAGCTTGGGATAGGAATGGCTCTTTCAGTCACCAAACGTTTTCTGGAAGTGGATGTGGTGACATTGGAGGTTTTGCAAAAAGTGAATAAGACCAAGTTGCAAGAATTAGCAGAGAAGCTGGAATCGGAACTGCTTGCTTTTGCGAGGAAAGGAGAGATAATTACAGCAGTAGCTCAGCATTTAAACTTGGTGGAGAAACCATCCAGATCTATAGAGTTGGCGAGAATTCAGTTGCAAATGAAGCAGCTTGATATGGAGGTGAGAGATAAGGAAAGGGCAGCAGAAATGAAACAGTTTGTGTTATGATTAAAAGCAGAAGAGAGGGAAAAGGAGAGAGCAGCAAAACAGAGAGAAAAAGAGAGAGCAGCAGAAGAAAGGGGAAAAAAAGAGAAAGAAAAAGAGAGAGCTTTTGAATTCAGTGAAGATCACAAGGATAACTCACCACAGGGTTAAAAAAAACCCTTGAGGGGGACAAAGAAGTCAAAACGCTCCAGTATTTTCATTGTAATAAAGTGGGCCACATGAAATCACAGTGTTGGTGGGCTAGGAGAAAGCCAGATGTAGGAAAACCAGACCAGCCTGCAAGTTTTGTTGGACTAGTGACAAAAAGCACAAGGGAAGTTAGACAGCTGCCTCAGAGTGTACAAGATGATCAGCGGTTGATTAAGGAGGAATTACCAGACCTGCTTAAAAAATATACATGCAAGGGTAAAGTTTATTCACATAGGCCAGGGGTAGTAGGTAAGGAGGTTACAATATTAAGGGACACAGGATCCTCTCAGTCTGTAATGCTGAAGGATGAGGAGATATGTACGCCTGAGGGTCTATTGCCAGAGAAGGCACTGGTAACAGGAATTCATAGTGAGACAAAAAGTGCTCAGTTATGTAAAGTGAGGCTAGAAAGTCCCGAGAAGAGTGGAGAATTAGTGGTGGGAGTAATGGACAAACTCTCAGCTCCAGGAATACAATTTGTCCTTCCTAATGATATAGCTGATTCACTGGTCAGCGTGCTGCCTACTCTAGCTGAAAAGCCAGTGGAGCCACAGGCAACTGAAGAATGGTTATCCAGGAATTTTCCCTGATTGTGTGATCACAAGATCAGAGAGGCAAAAGCTGAAGCAGGAGAGATCAAAAGGCACAGATAAGGAAGCTGACGTAGTTTTGTCCGAAACTTTCTTTGATCAGGTAAGTGGAACAGAGAAGGAGCAAAAACGTCAACATGCAAGTATTTTTAGCTCTGCTAAGTTGATTGAGTTACAGCAGAAAGATGAGGAGTTAAAACAGTTATACCAAAAAGCATTTACAAAGGAAGTGAACGCATTCCTGTGTGTTATAACTTAACAAATAATGTCTTAATGAGGAAATGGAGACCGTTACACAGTCAAGCAGATGAAAAATGGGCAGAGATTCATCAAACGGTTTTGCCAGTGGGGTACAGAAAGGAGGCGCTGCGAGTGGCACATGGACTACCACTTGGAGGTCATTTAGAGGTGAGGAAAACACAGGTTAAAATACAAAGACATTTCCACTGGCCTGGACTACATACACTGGCCAGACATGTCATACATGTCAGCTAATAAAACCTGCACATTTAATACCTATTCGAGCATTTCAGGAACCTTTCACAAGAGTCTTGATTGATTGCGTAGGTCCCTTACCTCAAACAAAACGTCGGAATAAGTATTTAATAACAATAATGGATGTGTTGACTAGATTTCCAGAGGCAATCCCATTATGCAACATCACAGCAAAAAGGGTTGTAGAAGAATTACTTAAATTCTTTACTAAATACGGACTGCCTATAGAGATCAAGTCAGATCAAGGATCAAACTTTGCATCCAAACTATTCAAGGAGGTTATGGATAACTTGGGAATAAAGCAAATCAAATCTCCTGCGTACCATCTGGAATCACAGGGAGTGCTAGAGAGATGGCATCAAACACTGAAGACCATGTTGAGGTCAGGCTTATGGTCAGGATTATCCAGATGATTGGGATAAGGGAGTTCCATTTGCACTTTTTGCGATCAGAGATGCACCAAATGAATTGATCAAATTCAGTCCATTTTAATTATTTTGTGGGCATGAAGTAAGAGGACCATTAAAACTGATTAAGGAGAAATTAATAAGTCAGAATTCAGAGACCACTCTTTTGGACTATGTGTCGAATTTTAAAGAACGATTAAATAGAGCTGGAGAGTCGGCTCGACAGCATTTAAAGGTATCATACCATACAATGAAACAAGAAGTGGATAATAAATCACAAATTCACAATTTTGCAACAGGGGATAAGATATTGGTGTTACTTCCAGTAACAGTGATTTGGAGATGCCGGTGTTGGACTGGGGTGTACAAAGTTAAAAATCACACAACACCAGGTTATAGTCTAACAGGTTTAATTGGAAGCACACTAGCTTTCGGAGTGTCTCTCCTTCATCAGTTGGTAATGGAGGGCTCAATCCTAACACACACAATTTATAGCAAAGATTTACGGTGTCATGTAACCTAAATTATACATTGAAAAATTGGTTGTCTGTTAAGCCTTTCATCTGTTAGAATACCATCATAGTTTCACTTCTTTCATGTGTAAATCACAAAACCTTTTTTTAAAAAGTTGCCTTCTCAGGTTAGCTGTTAACAAGATAGTTTCACTTCTTTCATGTGTAAATCACAAAACCTTTTTTAAAAAAGTTGCCTTCTCAGGTTAGCTGTTAACAATGGTGATAGCTAGACAATATGTTGAAGGTGTTAGCCCCCTGTGTTTCTGTCTATGCCATGGTGTTTAGATTGAATCTAATCTAGGATTGAGCCTTCCACTACCACCTGATGAAAGAGTGACGCTCCAAAAGCTAGCATGCTTCCAATTAAACCTGTTGGACTATAACCTGGTGTTGTGAGATTTTTAACTTTCCAGTAACAGGTGAGCCTTTAAAAGCCAGGTTTAGTGGACCTTATCAAACGGAGAAAAAATTGAGTGAGGTGAACTACTTGATAAGGACTCCAGACAGGAAGAAATCTCACACAGTGTGTCAGGTGAATATGCTCAAAATGTATTTTCATAGGAAAGGAAAGCAAGAGGAGAAGGTGTTAATGATTACAGCACAGAAGGAAGAACCAAGTTCAGAGGATTCTGAATTGGACATTCCTCAATCAAGTTGGACAATGAGGAGGTTGTTAAAAATTGGGATAAATTATTGAGTTACCTTCCACAAGAAAATCAAAATGGCCTGAAAAAGTGTTATGACCATCACATGGGGAGATATGCGGAAATAAACTGGGAAGTACTAACTTAATTATGCATGATGTAGATATAGGAGATGCTGTTCCGATTAAGCAAAATCCTTATAGGCATAACCCTCTAAAGTTGGCACAGGTTCAGAAAGTGATAGAGCACATGCTCCAAGATGGCATAATCAAAGTGAGTTACAGTGACTGGAGCTCACCCATAGTCATGGTGCCAAAGCCAGATGGTACCAATAGTTGTGTGTGGACTATTGCAAAGTCAACGCTGTTACAAAGACTGATGCATATCCAATTCTATGGTTGGAGGACTGTGTCGAGAAAGTAGGACAAGCAACTTACATTTCTAAATTGGATTTGCTCAGAGGTTACTGGCAAGTACCTCTGTCAGAGAGAGCAAAGGCAATTTCGGCTTTCATAACGCCAAATGGACTATATCAGTTCAAAGACATGCCATTCAGTATGAAAAACGCTCCACCTTCATTTCAGAGACTGACCAATAAGGTCATTGTTGGATTATCCAACAATGTGGTATACATTGATAACCTGGTGATTTTTAGTCACTCATGGAAGGGACATTTACAGCATTTATTGGACTTGTTCGATTGACATAACATTCTGGAAAGTTTCCATCAGACTGGAAAGTAGCAAATATAACGCCTCTAATCAAGAGGGGAGGGAGAAAATAGGAAACAGACCCTTTGGTCCATCCAGTCCATGACGAACATAATCCCAAACTAAACTAATCCCACCTGTCTACTTCTGGCCTATATCCCTCCAAACCTTTCCTACTCATGTACTTATCCAAATATCTTTTAAACATTGTAATTGTATTCACATCCACCACTTCCTCAGAAAGTTCATTCTGCATGCGAACCACTTTTTGTGTAAATAATTTGCCCCTCATGTCTTTTTTAAATCTCTCTCCTCCCACCTTAAAAATGTGCCCCCTGGTCTCATAATCCCCCATCCTAGGGAAAAGACAACTGCCATTAACTCTATCTATACCCCTCATTATTTTATAAACTTCTATTAAGGTCACCTCTCAACCTCCTACACTCCAGTGAAAAAAGTCCCAGCCTTTCTTTATAACTCAAATTTTTCATACCTGGCAACATCCTGGTAAATCTCTCTGAACCATCTCCAGCTTTATAATATCCTTCCTATATATCCTTCTGGGTGACCAGAACTGGACACAGTCTCCCAGAAGAGGCCTCACCAATGTCCTGCACAACCTCAACATAATTTCATTGAAGAGGTTATAGCTGGGAACGTAGAAGAATTTATGGTAATTACAAAGAGTCAGCATGGTTTATGTGACAGTAAAATCATGTTTCACCAATTTGTTGGAGTTCTTTGAAGGAATAACTTTCACCATGGATAAAAGGAAGCTTATTGGCCTACTCTACTTGAACAAACAGAAGACATTTGACAAGGTGCAACATAAGAGAAGTAAATGGCGTAGGAGGTAACTTGCTGGCATGAAGAGAAGACTGGCTGGGGCAGAACAAACAGTATGAATGAACTGATCTCTTTTCTGATTGGCAGGCTGCGATGACTGGGGTCTTGCAGGGATCTGTGCTGGGACATTGGTTTTTTGAGAAGGATTACAGGTTGACAGAAATAGGTTAAATGAGTGGGCAAAAACCTGCAGTATAATATAGGCAAGTGTGAAATTTACTAGATTGATACCTGGAATGAGTGGGTTGTCCAATGAGGAAAGGCTGGACAGACTGGGTTTGTTTTCACTAAAATTCAGAATAATAAGGAGCGACTTGATTGAAGTTGATAAGATCCTTCATGCTCTTGATAAGGTGGACATGAAAATGGTATTTCTACTTTTAGGTGAGTCCTGAACTAGGGGCACTGTAGGATCCCTACAGTGTGAAAACAGGCCCTTCAGCTGAACAAGTCCACACAGACCCTCCGAAGAGTAACCCATCCAGATCCATTCCTCTTTCCTACTACTCCTTATATACCCCTGACTAATACACCTAACCTACACATCCCTGAGCATTATTGGCAATTTAGCATGGTCAATTCACCTAACCTGCACATCTTTGGACTGTGGGAGAAAACTGAAGCACCTGGAGGAAACCCATGCAGACACGGAGAAAATGTACAAATTCCACACAGACAGTTGCCTGAGGCTGGAATCGACCCCAGGTTCCTAGCGCTGTGAGGCAGCAGTGTTAACCACTGAGCCATTGTGCCACTTCAAAGAAATCGCCTTTTTAAGTCAAAAATGAGAAATGTTGAGTTCTGCACAATCAAAGGGAGTAAACTTGCATCTCGTCATACTGTGGTGGAGTTAATGAATGAAAATGGCTATTGGATAACTTACAACATCTTGCGAATCAGGACAGAGTTGTGTTGAGGTCAAAAATTAAGGTGTCTAGTATATTAACAATTTTAATGAAAAAGATTCCAGTTGGTGCAACATAACATGTTAAGATTGGGTCAAATCACATTCTTGGGCAAGGTAGATGGAGCTCAGTTGGCTGGGCTGTGATGCAGCATGATGTCAACAACATGGGTTCAATTCCTGAACCAGCTGAGGTCACCATGGAGGCCTCACCTTCTTAATCCTGCCCCTCATGTGAGGCATACTAACCTCCAGTTTAAACTCACTGACAATTGTCTCTCCCTCTCTCTGATGAGACAGCAGCCTATGTTCCCCTGGGACAACAGCATCTTTCTACTTAACCTATGTTTTCAATCAATCAGTTCAGAGATGTTATTAAGCACCTCTGGAGCAGATAGAACTTGAACCCAGGACTCCCAGTTTATGTGTAGGGACATTACCACTGAGCCACCACTTACCATAGCAGGAGTTAGACTGATGTCCCCAGACAAGTGACACCACTAGGTCATCAGCTCCCCAAAAAAAGAAGTTAAGACTCCTTTGAGCTAGAATTGAACTAGCGACCCAAGGATGACAGTCCACTTTATTTCATGCTAACTTAACAGTATTCACACCTACTTTGGATGGCATTCAGATCTGAATATACTACCGAGTCCTGAATATCAAAATGGTCCAGTCACAAGTAAGTGAGTAAGACATATTCCTTACTAGCCCATAATAAAAGCAAAAGACTGTTGATGCTGGTAATCTGAACCAAAAATGGAACATTAGGACTAAAGAAGACTCACAGTGGACTTGAAATGTTAAATCTGTTTCTGTCTCTATAGATGCTGCCATTCCTGCAAATTTCTCCAACACTTTCTGTTTTAGGCACTGGCCCATGTCTGGCTTTCACTAAATATCCAGTAAATCTAATCTTTAACTAAAAAGTGGCATGGTGGCTCAGTAGTTAGCACTGCTGCCTCACAGCACCAGAGACCTGGGTTCGATTCCAGCCTCAGGTGACTGTCTGTGTGGAGTCTGCATATTCTCCCCGTGTCTGCGTGGGTTTCCTCCAGGTGCTCTGGTTTCCTCCCACAATCGAAAGATGTGCAGGTTAGGTGAATTAGCCATGTTAAATTGCCCATAGTGCTAGGTGCAGTAGTCTGGGTGAATATAGGGTAGGGGGAATGGGTCTGGGTGGGTTAATCATCAGACGGTTGGTACGGACTTGTTGGGCCAAACGGCCTGTTTCCAGACTGTAGGGAATCTAATCTAAAACTAACGCTACCAATCATCAGGCACACTAACATGGTTCAAAAGTAATACACACTTGGGGCTAAACTAATTCAATCTAACCACAGGGGAATTCTGACATGGACATTAGTCAGTTTAATAAACAGCTTCTACTTAATTAGAAACACTTGAGTTCCCCAAGAGAAGGAACTCTAAACCTTTTAGTTGATGTAAATCTATATTTCTCACCATGAAAATAAGCGATGGTCAGGCTGCCAATGACATGGGTACAGCTGACAAAGAACGGAGATTTTTTTGTGACCATCAAACTGGGGAAATGAAACTGTTGGAAGTAATTTGGCAATGAAATGGAACAAAATGATTAGAGACATTTCTGCCTCTCTTCCATATGTCAAACTGCCAACTCAAATAACATGGCATGAAGCAGAGAGAACACTCTCTGCCTGCGACAGGTTATGGTTTGCAGGAGCTAATGGAAACCCTGCCATCATTCATCTGAGGAAAAGGAACTCTTGAATATTAAAGCAATACTTTCCCAATGGGCAAATTAACTTCAGATAAAGTATTATGCTTGGCTGGGAGCAAACATCCCTCAGCACATATCTCAGCTTTGATATTCGGTTATAACTGTTTATCCAATATCTCACATCCTTTCTGACCAGGATGTACACCACGTTCTGAATTTAAAGAAACAATACTGATGGAGGTGGGACTGAAATTGTAGTGGAAACTGACAGTGATTAGGGCGTAAAAACTGACAGAACTGCAGATGCTGTGAATCAGAAAGAAAAAAATCAGAAGTTGCTGGAAAAGCTCTGACAGCATCTGTGAAATCAGAGTTAATGTTTTCTGTGTGAAATTTACTTGAGAGATCATCACTTGCAAACAATGAATAGGCCAGCTGCTCCTATACTGTGGCACCCCCACTTGGTGTCACAGCAACCGGGAATCGGGCAGTGAGAAATTGAGTCTAGATTAGAGTGGTACTGGAAAAGCACGGGAGGTCAGGCAGCATCCGAGGAGCAGGAGAATCGACATTTTGGGCGAAAGCCCTTCATCAGGAATGAATGAGAAATTGAATCAAGTTCAATCCCAATTCCTCGTATTTTATAATTTGGGAATTAACAAATCACAGAGTGGTTCTCTGAGCACTGTAGACACTGAATAGCTGTGGCAGCTTTAATCAGATTTACTGTAACATAGCTATAGATCTACGTAATACATCATAAGTTTCTCTAGGAGCTTCTCAGTGCAATGACGATAGAGACTGAATACCATTCAGCGACTCGGGGACAGCTGAGTCACTCAACGACTCAGGATTTTCATCACAGATTTTCAAACTGATATGGTGCAGTATTATACTGCTTCATTGCTCTTTTGTCCTGCTAGCATCTAGGACCCTGTTAATTTTCAAGTCTTAAAAAGTGTTTTTTTAGTTTGGTAAGCGCTGGACTAGAGTTTTGAGAGAGTGTGTTCATAGATGTTGTAAGGAAATTACTTGGCAGTACTGTATCGAAGGATAGTTATGAGTCACTGAAATGGAGTAGCAGTGTGATTCTACTCTAACAGTATTGCAGAGTACATATTGTAAAATATTTAGAAAACTATGGAGATTTACACAAGGAAGATTTATTGGTGCTCTGGTTAATATTCATCAAGCAACCATGACTACCAAAAACTAATTAACTAGCCATCTATTTTGTTAATATTGTAGACATGTCCAATGCAGCGTATGCATCATGGTGCCATAAATCTCAAGAGATGCACTCTAAACCAATTAGTTGTGTGAGATGTTTGGAGGCAAATATAAATGAAAGTATTTTCAGTAAAGTTGAAAATGACCTAATGACCAACAGGAATGAACTTAATATAACTGCTGTGTTTGGAGTTAACAGTGAGTTCAGAAACCCCGAGAAGTCAATAAATCAACAGTTGAAGTATTAGAAGTGACAAACAAGGTCTCCTTTACTGCTTTTACGTCATGAGGGTGTGTTTTCAAACAATGCAATGATGAAACAATGCAGCAAACCAAAGCCACAGATAGAGCAGCTGGTGATGGTGACTGGTTGGTACAGCTCTGATTCCCTGCTTTTGAGAATGCTTTGCTGTCAAGTCGAGTGATGACCCTCAAAGCCACACAGATAAATTTGTTTGGGTGGATGATTATGATTACAAGTCTATCTCAAATCTTTCTGAAGCAGTTAGCACACTCTTTCATATAGTGCTAAGCAATTTGCAGGACCTCTGTTACCTGCTTACTCTTGAAAAGCATTTTGTTCCTGCAACCTCTTATGTTTCTTCACGTCATCAATTATAATACCAAATAAAAGGCTATGACCATTGGGAATTGACAACTGATCCTGAGAATTGCTTATTTCATTAGTGGCAAAGGTAAAATCTTAAAAATCTCACAGTCCCAAAAGCCTCAAAGGAAGCTCAGAAGTGACTAGCCTCAAAGCAAAATAAGAGCGCAAAATGTCACCATTGCAGTAATTGCTACTCAAACCTTCAGCAGTTTTCAGACACACTGATTCCCCAATTCCATGTGTCTTAGCAGAACCTAGTTCCAGCTGTAAGTTATATTTCCCATTCTAACTTGCCCTGTTATCAATAAACAAAAATATGGGCAAGGAAGGTAGTGGTAGTGTTCCTGCACCCAATTTGGGTATAACATGTCCAAACAGGTGGTTTAAAAATAATTTTTGAGTATGAATAATGTGGAACACCATCACTCCAAACATATTTATATTAGCCACATGTATGCTCTGGGTCAAATTGCGAATTCAGGCATATTATTTTTATTATAAACACTGACAGCACTGTCCTCTGCTTCAATTTTCAAGATACTTAAGGACAATATTTGTTTTATTGTTCACTTGCTGTTGGAAGTTTGAACAGGATTTTTAAAACACATCAGCAGACTTTCTAGGCCATTTGTTGAGAAATAACTAAAGTTCTATCAACATTTATACTGGAAATTGTCCTCAGACTTCACCACAAAGTCAGAAGTCACACAATAACAGTTGTGTTTTCAAATAAACCTGTTGGACAAGCTTTCGGAGCGCTGCTCCTTCGTCAGATGAAAGCTTGTACTTCGAATTGACTTGCTGGATTATAACCAGAAGCTGTGAGACTTCTGACCTTGTCCACCCCAGTCCACCACTGGCACCTCTACATCATGTTCACTGCAAAGGAGAAAAGGTTTTCCTACTCTAACTCATTTGGAGACAACAAAAGGAAAGGAGTACTTGGTTAGGTAGATCTTGTGAGAAATACCTTTTGCTCTGCAGGAGGAGGGAATGAAACCCAAATAGCACAATACCAGATACTGGAGAAAAAGACAGTCAGGCAAATTGAGCATCTGCCCCTCTTCCACCCCAGTGCAGGTATAGGACAGACTACGTCCTGTGCACCTCTTCTATCAGAGTGTTCAGTGAAGCTGCATAACACCTCTGTCTCAGCGTCTGAGACATACTGAAATCTACCGCTGCCTGTTAGCTAGCAGACTACACTATTTCACTGCAGGTACCAGAAGCCCAATAGATAATGACTGTAAGAAAATCGTATGATGTCAGCCTTTGAGTGGCGAACCTGCAGGTGGCTGATTTAGCAAGTTCAGACAAGATCAAATCACAGTAATCAGAGATTTGGTCCAAAATTGCGAGCAAAAACTGTACTTGCACACTTGGTGCCTTATGAACACAGCACCAATTTACTAACTGAAATTTCACAAAAATTAATACCAATAAATGGATGAAAAATAAGCTCCAAGATTTTTATAGCATTGGATTATCGATCAAGCCTTATTTATGTCCTTCACAAAGGTCTTGAGAAAACGCTGGTAATTGCGACTTTGGGCAATGGAGTATAGCAAGTGATATTGATTCAGCTGTCCATTACACATTTCTCATGAGTTACATTCCTACTGCCTCATTATACTGTCTCCCAAAGTGACTCTCAGTGACCATTTCTCATCAAAATAAACCTGCAATAATAGAAAAGTCACATTCAAGCGTGCATATATATTTTGGTATGGAAGCAAATATAAATGGGAAAATGAAAACATAAATGTATAATCTGAAACAAAGGTTTGATGCAGAATATAACCTGATCCTGGAGACTCAGCAATGTCTTCACCAGCAGCTGCCCCTTCACATCTTCTAGTAACTGACTTTTTCGCTCTTCATCTCTTAATCTGGAAAACAGTGTGGAAGTTAATATTTGATCTGGTCTCTAACGTTCTATTATTATGCAGCACAAATCCTGTCAGAAAGGCACAAATCAGTGAAACCGTGGGCCGCGTAAAATGGTAAAGACCATCTCCTGAACCGAAACAATGGGAAAGTGACTGTAGTAATACATTGAGAGACTGTGGAAAACTGATGGGTTTCCAGATTGTTTTAACTGAATACAGAAAATAAATTTTCCAGCTAAATAAGTAACCAGACATAGCTTACTGGCTTCACCACAATGGTGTAAAAAAGTGCCAAAAATTTAAGTTACCAAAAGCAACAATGCATTGGAATGTGGAGTTCATTGCTACAAAAGTCAGGAAATGTTTACAGATTATACTTTAATGTAAATATATTTCATTTATAAAGAAGAAAACCTCAAATATCACTCAATAATATGCGACCTCAACAGTCACACATTACCTGGACTTGAAGAGGAGGTGAATTTAAACACTGTAATAGAGAGCTCTTATCAGTATGATGTCTATTAGATTGTAAATAAAGAATTTATAGGACTCACAAAAATAAGTGAGAGTTGTTGTTAGATAAGGATAAGATAGTGATAAAGCAGATATGGCAAAGGAGCAATCTTGCTAGATAGGGCAACCTCAAAAGTGCAAATCAGACTCCTATTGCTCAGAGAACCCATGGCAGATAGAAATTATGAAGGGACAACAATGCAGGCTTAAGTGTACAGAAATAGCACCATTCAGGGATACAGCTGTAGCAGCATAAAGCAAGATAGCATTGGTATTCATTCAAAGCACCTCAGGTACCGGTCAGTCTGTTCGATTATATCATGGGAATCTTCCTGCTTTAACATGGAGCTTGCTCTTTACAAGGTCCCTCACTGTTCAAAATGCTGCCTAATAGCATAAGTATGCAGTGGGCCTTCACCATGAACTAAGCCTCACCATTTGATACTATGGGGTTGTGGTATCTGAAATTGCACCATTGCCTCTTATTTTTTTGCAAATATTAATCTTTCAAATTATTCAGAATGTTTTTCTCTCCCTAGAAAACACAGGGTTGTTACCTCTGAGTCTCTGTGTCTATCAGTTCTTGATACTTGAACATGGCCTGCTGTAGACAGAGAAATATTTGACTGCTGCTTTGTGCAGTATCATCTTCAGTGGGGTATCTGCTCTCTGTCAACGTCCAGCTGTCCTGTTCTGTTAGCTCACTCTGCATAGCAAGCTCATGCTGTAGCATCGCTGAATGCAAACAGACGAGTTGTTCCAGCTTCTGCAGAAGGAAAAAGCAAGATACTATCAATCTTGGATCAACAGACAAAGACCATGTGTGAGGTCAGAAGAAACACTTTCTGTGGAAGTTCTGGAATGCCAGACACCCAAAACAACTCTCACAACCTAACTTTTAGGATATGATTCAACAGACTTATTTCTTAAAAATACACAAGCAGATCAACATTAAGAAAATAAGAGATTATCCAAAAATGAATTCTATACATTTGAGACAAAATGGTAAATAGAAAATATCCTAAAGATCAATTAGAAGTAAGGTTGCTGACTTATGCAATACCATTCATTAGAACTTCAGATTCTGATAAAGTGTCACACCTACAAAATGCAAAGGCAGTTTCCAAAGTTACAAGAGTTTTGAAATGTTTGTTAATTGCTCTTTTTGACTCATCCCTTCCATGAATGGAGATCCTGACATTTCTGATAGAGTGTTTACATACAGGAACAGAATAAAGCCATAAAATTGATTGATGACTCAGTCAGTGAATAGCTGAGTCATACAAACTAAGGCCGCCTCGGTTTGATTCCTGAGCTGTGCCGAATTACTTGAGGGCAAGAGGTCTTGTGGTGCAGGGGTAGTGGCCCTACCTCTCAGACAGAAGCTATGGATTCAGGTCCCATCCCAAGACACGAAGGCCAAAGGAGATCTAGTCATAACTTGGCCAACTGGGTTGACTATCAATTTGTAAATATTTCCAACGTACAACCAGGACAGGTGGTAAGAGCAGGAGAGGTTCCTGGTCAGCCCCCGATCAGCCCCCTGTGCTGGAAAGGAATAGGAGCTTCGATCATCACTAGCCATAACTCCAGGCTACCTTAAGCGTAAGCAGCTTGGCCTCATTCGGCAGTTGGGTCACTTGGCTGGATAACTGGTTGGGATCAGATTGATGGCAGCAGCTCAATGTTTGATTCCCATTCTAGCTGCAGTCGATTCAGGATCCATTTTCCTGTGCTGTCCATAGTGGATCTGTGGGTCAGGCCTGGCTTCTGGAATACTGTGTCCAGTTCTGGTCACCCAGTTATAAGGAGGATATTATCAGGCTGGAGAGGGTTCAGAAGAGATTTAACAGGATGTTGCCAGGAATGGAAGGTTTGAGTTATAAAGAAAGGCTGGATAGGCTGGCGATCTGTTAGGAGCTTATAAAATAATGAGAGGTATAGATACAGTTAATGGTAGATTTCTTTTCCCTGGGTAGGGGGATTTCAAGACTAGGGGGCACATTTTTAAGGTGAGAGGACAGAGATTTTAAAAGACATGAGGCGCAATTTTTTTTTTCACAGTGGGGTGGTTGAATGAATTTCCTGAGAAAGTCGTGGATGTGGGTACAATTACAACGTTTAAAAGACATTTGGATTGATACATGTTTCAGAAAGGTTAGGAGGGATATGGGCCAGGAGCAGGCAAGTGGGACTAGTTTAGTTTGGGATTATGCATGGCATGGACTGATTGGACCGAAGGATCGGTTTCCATGCTGTATGACTCGATGACTGTGTGGCCAGTGGCAAAAGGAAGGGTGCCTAGGCAGGGAAAAGAATTCCATTCATGATTCTGCTCCAGATTGCTTTTAAGTAAGCCACAGGATTGGACCCAATTGCGTTGAAATGGTTAGTCCTTATAGGCCACCCCAGAACCTCCCCTGACAGCACATCTCATTTAAAGCCCCACTTGTTCCCACCCACTACCATGAACGGTGACTCCAAATATCATCTTTAATTCCTCTGGCCCCATCAGTACAGTCTGCTCATGCCCACTAGTGTTTTGCACTGCTCTCCAGTTGAGGCCATGGTAGTAGTGACCATCCATCACCATTCCCCACCTCCCAGCATCCCAAGTCTCTCTTGCACTATTGGCTACACCCCCTTTATGTATCAAAATCTCTCCTTCATTATCCTTCTACCCTCCACATCCCAGGTTGCTGAATCCAATCCTGAACTTTCGGTGTCCCAGTTTGCTAAAACATTGGTGTCACAGAATCCCTACAGCGTGAACACAGGTCATTCAGCCCATCGAGTCCCACCCAGATATGCCCCCCTCCTACATTTCCCATGGCCAATCCACATAACCTGCACATCTTTGGATGGCGTGAGAAACCGGAGCACCCGGAGGAAACCCACAGAGATACGCGGAGAATGTGCAAACTCCACAGACAGTTGCCCGAGGCTGGAATCAAACCTGGGTTCCTGGTGCTGAGGCACTGTGTTGCCCATGTTGTTGGATACCCATGCATTATCCTCCAGGACTAACTGTGCTCCAATCCATAAAGTACTAGGAGAGTCAGCTCCGAATGATGACTGGTCAGATCCTTGATCTCTTATGTATCTCTACAACTGACAATCCGTTAAATCTGCTGGCTGGTTACAGTGGAGCTGCAGGGATGACTGTGGTCCACACTCCAGGTTATAGTGAGACAGCTCCCCTGACCCAGACTGCTCTAACTGGATGTCTAATTGAAACCAAGCCCCTCGATTGTCTGTGTCAGGATGTCATGAAAGGCAGCAGGTATCCTTGACTAGATTTAACACCATTCCCCTTCAACAATAATGCATAGCCATATGTTTGATGCATACGCAGACTAGTTGGCATGCAGTGTGAGATTAACATAGCACTGTACCATTCAGCAACATGTCCACTCACTCAAGCTGTCTGGTTTAGAGTCTGCACTCAACAGCAAGGCAAAACTGTGGGCCTTTAAAACGTGCGACTGAGGGAGAAAGGCCACCCAAAGGCAAGACAAGCCAAGGCAGAGATGCTGTGAGAATCCAGTTCGGCGCAAAGTGAGTGCGAGTTGAGAGAGTAAGCGTGCGAAGACAGAAATTGCTGGAAAAGCTCAGCAGGTCTGGCAGCATTTGTAAAGAGAAATCAGAGTTATAGTTTCAGATCTGGTGACCCTTCCCCAGAACCTATGGTAGCTAGGAAAATGTTGGTTTGGTAAGAGTAAACGTGCACCCTTGTCCAATCTATGAGCCGGATATCTATCTCTTGCAAAGTAGCTTTGCAGCAACCCTTCAAGGATACCTGCCAGTACACCCCAAAACGTAGCATGGCAGGTCTACTGCAAGTGAATCAGAGATGTGTCATGTTGGTGCAAAGAGGGTGCCACACGTTGGGTGAGAACATCCATGGGTGTAGGGTACATTTGGGTGCTGCCCATGGTGGTGCATTGAGATATTGGTACCCGGTATCCAAGATGGAGATCTGGGGAGCAAGAGACAATCTCTGCCTTTCATGTCAGGAATTCCTAGTGTCTAATCCTTGTTTTAGGTGGTAGAATAGAAGAGTGCCTATTAATGAGACAAGATTAAGCAACAGTGAGGGTGATAATGAGCAATAATCCCCAGGTATTCTAACCAGAACTTCATCAATAAACGCATCGACTTAGATCATATCTACCTTCCCTTGAAAAAAAGAATTGGAAATGATAGCACCCACCTTAAGAAACCAAGACTTATACATAGAGAGGCAGGACATACAACCAATGCTTCACCACAGACTCTCACTGATGTTACCTAGTATGGTGATGAAAAGTCTGAAAACAAACCTTCAAGCTCAGTGAGCTAACTGATCATCAACCTGAGCTACAAATCTTCTCAAAAATTGCTAATCCCCAGGTCATTTACTGCTCACTAGTGAGAAGCGCATGTCGATGTCCAGAAATTATATGAAAGTGCAATTTATTGCTCCCAAAGTCAAGAAAGGCCTTGCTTGATTCATCGGGTGATTCTCCCAAATTTCGCATCATAGCCCCACCATTTAGGGAAAGATTCCACCCGTAAAGTTTTCTGCACTGAATGTGGATTAAAGAATAAGAGAAAGGAAGGAGTGAGTGCAAAATGAACTACCAGAGGTTAAGAGATGGGTAGAAAAATTAAATGATGGAAAGAGGATTGAGATCAATAGTTGGAAGAAGAGAATGCAAGATAAACAGAGGGTGAATTTGGTGGCATGTGAGAGGTGAATAGGTTTGGAAATGGAAGATGAAGTTTAAAGAATGGAATCCAACTTTGTTGATTAATAAACTGAGTTTTCAAAAAAAGTTATATTATTGACAAGGTGTACAGTTCATTTCTTTTCTCTGTTTAGTTGCAGGGAGTTTAATGGAATACACTGTTATCAACAAGTGGAGCCTCCATGGTGTGAGATCAGAATGGAAAATTGTGCATTGAGCCCAAAATTTGAGTATGATATTTCTGATTATGTTATTCATTGCAGTTTACCATGAGTGAGAATTACTGGACACCCCGCTTCCAATGTGCACTAAATGGTTATGGATTGAATGTGAGCTTGCCTTGGGTGCACATTTTCAGAGCTTATATTTAAAACCTGTGCCTCTGGGAAACTTTATCATATTAAGGCTCAAGTTATTGTTGATATATAATTTGCTTGCTCTTAAACTTGGAAGATTTGTCATCCTTGACCTAGAAAATCTGTAGTTGAGGAAAGCAGCTTGTTAAGTTAAATAAAAGTTAAGCAGTTTGAATAAAATAAACCAGATTACTTCAGAGTATGGTCAGAAGGCCAAGCATATTACTAGTAAACAGTTAGTAAATTTATACTGGAAAAGTGATAAATTATAAATGTTTGAGTAATCTCCGGGCAAGTTTACAAAATCAAAAAATAGATTGCTTTAGTGGAAAACTTTGATAGGCTAATGGCTTTCTCTTGTCTAAAATTCTTCATGCGGTGTCTGGAGTTAGGCTTTCTAAACTGAGCTCCAGACCGCAAATTGGAGAACAACACCTTATCTTCCGCCTGGCCAACTTACAATCCGGAGGACTCAACATTGAGTTCTCCAATTTTAAATAACCTTCCTACCCATCATCCAACACCATCTCCAGTCCTGCCTTCTCCCTTCCCTTTCTCCAACTGACTCTTTCTTCCAGCTATCAACTGGATTCATTCCTCCCATCAAACAACCAGATCGTACCCTCTACCCGTATTTACCTATCACTACCTTATCATATCGCCTCTTCCCCCGCATAACCCTCCCAAACCTTTATCTGCAGCTCCCCCTACCCCCACCTCCAGTCCTGAAGAAGAGTTATTCCTGTAACATCAAGTTCTCCACTTCCTGATGCTGCCTGGCTTGCTGTGTTCCTCCAACCTCCTGCCTGTCTACTTTGGATTCCAGCATCTGCAGACTTTCAGTCTTCCCTAAAAGGGAGCATTCAACTCGTATTCAGAACCAGGGTGTACAGTGGCCTACATACTATTGCTCATGTTCCAACATAGTAGTTCTCTCAGGAAGGAAAAGGAGACTGGTAGTAAATCAGTGTGTATGCTCCCAATTCAAAAATGGCACCATTATCTATCCATGTAGTTGCACCCATGACATCATGCCAACATAACCTTATCTATATTTAAGATTTAAGAGTTAAAACTAGGGTAATTCAGCAACAATTCTAATCAGTCTGTAAATTTCCTTGATAGGAGAGTCCCTGATTTAAATGAGAAAATGATTGATTTGTTGTCAGACAATGTTTCACTGCATCTGCATACAGACCAGACTAATGAACTGTCACCAGAAGTGATTTACAAAGAAATTTACATACTGATTATAACTGCTGCTGCATTTTCCTAGATGTTACAATTGGTTTAAAAGTTAATGAAATAAACTGTTAGTCTGGTTACTGGATTCCTGCTTGGAACGTATTTCAGGGCAGCAAACATGGTGGTTTTTGTCATGTTTCGGTCATGTTTAACTCTTTCACCTTTGACACTTGTGGCTCCACCTAGTAATAACATTCCCATAGACGCATGGTCCATTAATGGGTGTCTTTCAAAGTGTCAGTTTGACTCAGAGTACCTTACAACCAAGTAACTGCTTTTAATACCACAAGACACTGCTGCCTCGCAGCGCCAAGGTCCCAGGTTCGATTCCAGCCTGTGAGGAGTTTGCACATCCTCCCCGTGTCTGCGTGGGTTTCCTCCAGGTGCTCTAGTTTCCTTCCACAGAACAAAGATATGCAGGCTTGGTGGATTGACCATGTTAAATTGCCCATAGGTGTTCAGGAAGGTGTAGGTTAGGTGCATTAGTCAGGGGAAATGTAAACGTAATAAGGTAGGGGAATGGGTCTGGGTGGGTTACTCTTCGGAGTGGACTTGTTGGGCCAAATGGCCTGTTTCCACATTGTAGGGATTCTATGATGATTGTATAAAGATGTAGAAGCAGAAGTAAGCCATTCATCCATCAAGCCTGTTCTGCCATTCAATGCAATCATGACTGATCAGTAATCCTCAACTTCACTTTCCTGCCTTCTCCCTGTTACGCTTGATTCTCTTACTAATTACAAGTCTGTCTATCTGTCTCAGTGCTGAATATACTTAAGAATCCAGCCTCGACATCTCTCCACCGTAAAGAAATCCTCAGGGTCATTATCCTCTGTGAGAAGAAATTCCTCCTCATCTCTGATTTAAATGTGCAACCTTTTACTCTGGGGTTATGTGCTATGGTCCGAGACGCTTTTCCAAGGGGAAACAACTTTTCCACATTTACCCTGCCAATTCCCCTTAGAATCTTCTACGCTTCAGTAATGTTGCGTTTCATTCTTCTGTATCCCAGTGAACACAGGCCAAATCTACTCAATTTCTCATAAGAAAGTCCCTCCATACTTGATATCAGCACGTTATGGACTCTCTCCAATGTAATATAACTTTCCTTAGATAAAGGGCTCAAAACTGTTCACAGTATTCTGGCAGAGGCCTGACAGGTGTCTTTTATCATTTCAGCAAAAGCTCCCTATTCTTATATTCCAACCCATTTGAAATAAAGTCCAACATTCCATTTGCCTTCCACATTACTTGTTGAGCTTGGATGCTAGGTTTTTGTGGTTCATGGATGAAGACTCTCTCTGCTATGTAGCTTTCTGAAGTTTTTTTGCATTTGAATAGTATTCAGCTCCTCCATTCTTTGTGTCCAATTCCATAACCTCACATTGCCCCACATGAAATTCAATTTGCCAAGTTTTTGCTCAATCTGCCAATATCCTTCTGCAGACTGTTTAGCTTAAGGTGGGTGATGTCATTTCCAGTTTTTTTTCCCCCAAAGGTAGGTAGCTAGGGTCTAACTTGATGTGTTTATTGATGGAGTTCTGGTTAGAATGCAAAGCCTCTAAGAATTCTCATAAGTGTCTTTGTTTCGCCTGTCCTAGGATATGTGTGTTATCCCAGTCAAAATGGTGTCTTTCTTTGTCTGTATGTAGAGAAACTAGGGAGAGTGGGTCACCCATGGCACCTTGAGCATAGTTAATCAATTTGAATCCACCTTAATGTAGGTAGTTGGCAACTGTTGTTTCCATCACCATCCTCCACATCTTGAATGCCATGAACATGGTCCTTCCTCCACATCTTCATTACCATGAACACGTCCCATTCTCCACATCTTCACTACCATGAACACGTCCCATACTCCACATCTTCATTACCATAAACACGGCCAATCCTCCACATCTTCATTACCATGAACACGACTCATACTCCACACCTTCAACACCATGAACATGGCCCACCCTCCACATCTTCATTACCATGAAGAAGGCCTCTAGAACAGTTGGACTCTATTGCCGTTTCTTACCAATGACCTAAATAACCTGAGGATAAGATGCTATCGGTTGTTGATTCTAAGATTCCGAATCACCCTCACTCAATCCATTGATTGGAACTTTGCTGTGCTGCTGAGAGGCAAGAATATCAGCTTGACACTCTTGATACCAGTGATGTTGGGTAGCGCAGGGCAGTTGGTCTGTAATGATGATAATCTTCCTTTTCTGCCATTGATACATTTTGTCCACTTTCTTGATCAAATTTCAAAAATGCTGCAGGTCGTCCTGGTGGGTTCATCACAGTGTGGACAGTGCTTCGGCATCTTAAGATCATCACGGTTGCATTGACTTCCCCCTCACAAGAAATGGGAGCCTTTTAGCACTGACCTTAGTGTCATGTTTCTTGTTTCACTTTCCACCATGACACTTTTCACCTATAAATATCAAAGAGCAATCTTGCAAAAGTCCAGTTTCATCTGGGATTAAGATATTTATTGGTACACACTCAATCAGGATGTGCATGAGGTCATTTTGCTTTCAATCATCTGTCAGTGCTGCCATAAGTGACATACCCTCATTTTTTACCACACAGATGACAATGCCATGCTTCATCTTGAATGGGTCCAGCCATCCATCGCTGCAGATAAATTCCTTGTTATCCAGGCTCTTTGCAACTCCCCTTTTCCCGGAGGATTGGACTGGAGATGGGAACATTGTCTGCTCAAGCTGCCATGAACCACATGAGTAGTGCTTCTTCAAACTTCAGAAAGGCAGCCATTCTCGTTCTCTTCCTTGCTAGAGAAGGTGTCTGCTTGTTGAATTGTTCCAAAATGTTACCGCTATGCTTTAGAATAGTTGGTAAACTGGATGATGGAATGTTTAACTCATTAATGAAAGCTGCTTCTCGCTTTGCACCACCATCTTCCACTTGTACCAACTTCACTCCCTTTCTGCTCGGCAACACTTCTAACTTTATCACAGGTTTAGCCATTCATACAGAGGTTTTGATGTACTTTCACTGGGAGATCTTGATGTCAAATGATGGCTTAGGAAGAGCTGGGTGATTTTGTGCTCTACCATGATCAAATTCCATTCTGGTTGGTTGCTTCGGTGATATGAAAACTTGCACAAGTTTGACTGATCTGCAGTTACCAGTCAAACCTTCGATTTATTGCAGACATCCTTTTACTATATTTGCTGTTCTGCCAGTGTGAATGGTTGACAACTTGAATACAAGCGAATTCCAGATTATCTGAATTTGACTCATCGCAACTCCATTGTGGATTTTTGTAAGGGAATATTTACAACTTCAAGTAGCAACTGTATTGAAATACATTTCTGTTGTATTTATTGACTTTGGTATTAAATAAACCATGTGTAAAATTACTACTATCTATATTACAATGAATGTGGTCACTAAAGATTCAAACTAAATTTAAACAAACATTATGAGTAGAATCTCAATTAATTCACCAAGACATAAAGGAGCAAGTTGTTGAAATTTATTGACAAAATACTTATTTTCTTCAATCTTGTTTCGTGTATTGTTACCAACAAACTACTGAACAAATTATGCAAAGGAATTTCATTTAGCATTGCGTGTTAATCCTACTTTCACCTGCTCAAATTGTTCCTACTGTTATCTATGGTAGTGACAAAACCATACCCCACTTCAACGCTGCACAGCACAACACCCTCCCTTCACTACAATATAATTTCAGAAGGACCGAGTCCAAAGGCCTGATTTTATTCAGGATGTGACTGTTACATAATTGGGGATGAAGAGGGAGTTTTTGAGCACAGGTAGAAGAATTCAGGGGAGGGGCTCTTGTGGTGCAGTGGTAGCGTCCTTACTTCTGAGACAGAGGCCTGGGTTCAAGTGCTTCAGAGATAAAATCTCTGAACAAGCTGATTATAAAATACCTGGACAAGCTCAGGATGAAGGGCTTATGCCCGAAACATCAATTCTCCTGCTCCTCGGATGCTACCTGACCAGCTGTTCTTTTCCAGCACCACGCTCTTCAAGTTCAGGAAAGCCCAGGCCAGCTAGTAGTGAGCTTTGGGATACAACTGACCTTAAATTCTGCAGATACCTTACACACAACCTTCCTGAAGCAAGCTTGCTTCATGGTTATTGAGGTCATGGATACATCCCAGCATACATCATGGTTATTGAGGGCATGGGTACATCCCAGCATACATAAACACTGCTGCTAGTACACGTCTGTGGGTAGGTGAGAATGGAAATGGGAGGAAGCAGGGAATTGTATAACAGCAGGGAACATCCAAAGATTAATCCTTAGCCAGATACATAATGAAGAGGGGAATGAAGGGAAGAAGGGGGCGTGCTGTGAAGATTGTAGTCATGGACAGACATCTGAGCAATGTGAGTCCAAAGATCTCTCGTGGGATTCCAAGCAGCATAACTAAGCTCAAAAGGAAACATTAAAGAAATGTAAAAACAACTTCCCTGGGATTTCATTGTCCCTAGATCCAATGCATTCTGTGTGAAACATTCTGAGCTTAAAATCCCATTGGAGTGATGCCATCCACCCAGACCATTGAATATTTATACTGATTTTTGTCAATGCATGAAGGACACCCCCACTCATTTCGCTGTGCTTAGCACTTCAAACCAAGAAGAAATAAGAAGGCAGTGCCCAGTGAAGGTAAGGACATCTCCCACAATCTAACTTTACACAGAACCCACTCTTGTCAGAAACTCACTTTCCCCAACACTCAGTCAACCAAGTTTTTGCAAAGTTAAGTTTTATAATAATAATAATAATATTTTTTAAAAATACATAAAAGGCAACATTCACATTTTGGAAATGCACGACAGTCATTCAAAAAGGGTTACAATAGAAGGGTTAAAATAAGCATATATAATCTGAATGAGAAGAGAGAAAATTAGGTTTCATCTTAATGTATAATTCTCTTAAATAACACTCACGCAAACATGCTCCTGAACAATCCGGGCACACTCAGACTGGGGCACTGACCCTGCTGTGCTTAGTTCGTCTAACAGCAGTGCCTGAAGGTTGAGAACAGCAGCATGAATCTCTAGGGCGCTGACTTGCTTCTCAGCTTTGCAAAACTGAATTGAAGCCATGCAGACTCCTAGGCTTTCTTCCAGATCCTTCATCTGATTAGCTCTCTGCTGTAGCAGCTCAGCATGGACCTGGAACGACATTGAGCCAGCATCGTATTGTGACATTCACAGCAAATAAGAACTCCAGAATAAAAATGCAAGTCACTGGCAGCGTTAAGTACAGCCGTTATTTGGAGCATTTTAGGAGAAGAAATCATGTAAAAGGTGAACTTTTGTCTTTAACGTCACTCAGTCTGCAGTTAACCTCAAATCATAGTACATATTAGAAGCACTAAGCAGACTTACAATCAATTATAAATGCTTGATGAAGGGGCATTTTGTAGTACATTCTAAAACTTTAAATATATACAAAATAAACTTAATTCTAATCTTTAGATCAAAACTTACAAAGAAGAGAGACAAGAGTAAACAACAGAATGCTGGTTGAATAAGAGAAACATTGGGTAATGCATATTTATTCAACCAAACTGCTGTCAAAAATTAAAAACTCTGTGACTCTAACAAGCATAGAAAATTAAACGCTAAGTTAAGTAAACAAGTTTGTCATACATTTATCTGACAATAGACAATAGATGCAGGAGTAGGCCATTCGGCCCTTTGAGCCAGTACCACCATCCGTTATCATGGCTGATCATCCACAATCAGTATCCTGTTCCTGCCTTATCCCCATAACCCTTGATTCCACTATCTTTAAGAGTTCTATCCATCTCTTTCTTGAAAGTATCCAGAGACTTAGCCTTCACTGCCTTCTGGGGCAGAGCATTCCATATATCCATCACTCTGACTGCAGAAAAGTTCTTCTGTATCTTGCAGCACTCCTTTTCTCAAACCTGCCAAGTAAATAATTTTGGGAACTTGGTGTTCAACATCAGTTTTTGAAGAAACAAAGGCCTCCATTTTAAATACCTGCTCGTGTCCGAAAAAACATGACAGTTCTGGTGGGTGGGTGGGTGGGAACCTGACAATAGTCTAAACCTATTCCCTCCACAATAAATTGTAAAGTGCATAACGCAGGACTCAGTCAAGAATCCCACAAAAGGTTGGTGGGGCCTAATCACCAAAGTAGGGTTGCAGCCTGACTCAGAGAAAAATAAGTTTATGACATTCTTAAGAGAAAGTAATGGGAGGCACAACTTGTATAATTCCTGCCAGATGAAGTGAGGAAGGACCTATTAAGATATGCACCACTTTCAACACTCCTTGGAGGGTGAGGGGGCAGATGAAATATTTAGATTGCAACACACGGCAGCACAGTGGTTAGCACTGCTGCCTTACAGCGCCAGAGACCCGGGTTCAATTCCCGCCTCAGGCAACTGTCTGTGTGGAGTTTGCACATTCTCCCCGTGTCGGCGTGGGTTTCCTCCAGGTGCTCCGGTTTCCTCCCACAGTCCAAAAAAATGTGCAGGTTAGGTGAATTGGCCATGCTAAATTGCCCATAGTGTGAGGTGAAGGGGTAAATGTAGGGGAATGGGTCTGGGTCGGTTGCTCTTTGGAGGGTTGGTGTGGACTTGTTGGGCCAAAGGGCCTGTTTCCACACTGTAAGTAATCTAAAAAAAAATGTCCTTCCAAGTCTGCCATATACACATGATCTCTACCATGAAACACATATACTATAGGTAGACATCTTAACTTTACCTCAATAAAGTCCCTATGTTCAACAAACTGCTGGTTGTACATGTGAAGTATTGTGTTAGAAGTGGGATTGAGGTGAGTGCTGCAGAGCTGTAAGAAAGCAAAACCAAATACAGGGAGGTACAGGTACATATGGAGCTGTGAGCTGCCAGCAAAACAAAAACAGAGATCAACAAGGCAAGCCACAGTTAAACTATCAGTTGAAAGAACATGTCTTCAGCTTTTCCCATACTGGTCCTGTTCAAATGACAGGGGATAATGTACAAAATTGGAATTTCTTCCACACATGATGGCAGAGTTTTGAAATAGCAGTAGATTTACTGTGCCAGCCAGAACTGTTACAAGTGACTACACTTTCATCACAATTGGGATCAGACTGTTTCCAAATATATTCCACTCTAAACCTTAAACTTTAAAAGCTTTGAAGGCATACTTTGAGCGCCAAGTTAACATTACAAATGAATGGGTCGTATCCAATATTTGGGGTGAAAGAGAAAGAGTCCATAGATCAAAATATAATGTCATTAAGTCAGTTCACAGAAATCTGCCAATTTTCAGAATTAAAGGATAATCTAATTAAAGACAGGATTGTATGAGGCACATGGGACCCAGCTAGTGAAAGAAGAGAAATATATATGCAGGAGATTGACATGTGCGGAAATCAATCAGCAGCTTGAACACATTTGTGGCAGAGCAAACTAATCTTGCATTTTGCTGAAAAACCCTCCAGGCACAAAGAGAAGAATAATCATGGACAAGGGGTAGGATAGAAATACTGCAGAAAACATCATGCAATGGCAAAGACATGTCCAGTCTGGGCAAAGCAATGTTCTCACTTCAAGAATCTGAATCAATTTGTGCACAAGGGTCAGGCTAAAATGAACAACAAACAGATACATATGGTCACTATAGAACCCTTGGCTTTGGGTTCTGATGAATCATTATACACCCTACACCAAACTGATTCAGTTAAGTCAATAGGTGAGACATGATTTGTGACTGTTGGAATAAGAACTGCAGAGGAGAACGTCAGCTCAACATAAAATATCAGTAGACTCTACTGTTTCATGAAATGTCATGACCTTATCAGACCTGTGGTAAGTGGCTCAACATCACAATCCAAAAATGAAGCCCTTGGAAGTAAGCTGAAGACTATTTTGACAAGACTGCTGAACCACTGCCAGTGTTAAGTATCAGGGAAATGGTCAGGGTACAAACCTTCAATGCTCTCAACAAGTCAGTCAAAGTGGCAGCTTGGGACCTGCAACTGTTACTTCGATCTTACACCGTAGAAGTGAATGACCACATATATCGTTAACAACCACAGGCACATGCACCCAACAGGAGAAGTTGCTCGTGAGCTGCAGGTGGCTGATCAGGAAGAAGTGAATGTACCACTTGCATAGATCACACATCAACCATCAGAGCCAGAGGTTGTCAGCTATCCGCCAACTGATGCCCCAGCAAGAAGAAATGGCACTCCCTGTTGATACAATATTACTGAGATGAACAGCCAATGACAATATGTACCAAAGCACACATGCCAATAAAGAGACCAGATGATTTAAGGACTGTGCATGCAATGAATGTGCATAGTCTGATGGGAACAATGAACTGTTAAGGCATGAGAACATTCATGTAAATAGTTGGTAACTCGGGTAACTTGAAACGAATATAAATGTATGCAATTTTGCTTTGTATATAAAGGGGATCTTTGTATTGCAATGTAATCATATAAAAATCTCCCTTTTGGTCTGTGGTTATGAGATCTCTAACATAAGGCACACACACTGTAGACAAAGTTAAAAATCACACAACACCAGGTTATAGTCCAACAGGTTTAATTGGAAGCACACTAGCTTTCGGAGTGACGCTCCTTCATCAGGTGATTGTCACCTGATGAAGGAGCGTCGCTCCGAAAGCTAGTGTGCTTCCAATTAAACCTGTTGGACGATAACCTGGTGTTGTGTGATTTTTAACTTTGTACACCCCAGTCCAACACCGGCATCTCCAAATCATGACACTGTAGACAGACACACTGACTTCACTTCAATAGAGTCCTCCTGTTGAACACCCAG
The DNA here is from genome assembly GCF_004010195.1 of Chiloscyllium plagiosum. Lineage (NCBI taxonomy): Eukaryota > Metazoa > Chordata > Chondrichthyes > Orectolobiformes > Hemiscylliidae > Chiloscyllium > Chiloscyllium plagiosum. The sequence goes on along the minus strand of NC_057741.1, from coordinate 23,639,866 downwards.
ACATTATATGTACATTCATGGACTCAAGCATAATTAGTTACATTATTTGTAGGCAGCATGGTGACTCAATGGTTAGCACTGCTGTCTCACAGCATTAGGGACCCAGGTTCAATTCCACCCTTCAATGACTGTCTATGTGAAGTTTGCACATTCTCCCTATGTCTGTGTGGGTTTCCTCTGGGTGCTCTGATTTCCTCCCACCATCCAAAGCTGTGCAGATTAGGTGGCTTAGCCATGGGAAATGTACGGTTACAGGGATGGGGTAGGGGGTTTGGTCTGGGTGAAATGATCTTCAAAGGGTCAATGTGGACCCAATGGGCCAAATGGCCTATTTCCACACTTTAGGGATTTTATGATTAAGTAGTAGCTCTTTACATGGCCAGAGATATAGGCTAAATAACAGAAGAGCAAATTCTTTGAAAGCTCAAAAATTGACTCGAATGCAGTGAGATCCTATGACAAACTCCAGAACCACAACTTGAACGCCAAACTCTATTTCTTGTCCCACTTTAAAACTGGGACTTCTGTGTTTTGTTAGAACACACAAAGTGCTACCCCTCAAGATGTATCTTGTTACTGGCAGCTCACACTATAGATGGTCCCATGAGAATTACTGCACCCACATTTATACTCCCAACAACAGAAACAGCTGGAAGTAATTCCAGCAGAGAGCCAACTAATCCTAAAATGCTCCAATCCTTTGAATTTTGCAAGACATACCGAAATGCAAAACTGGAGGCAGTGTAACTTTATGCAGAAATATTATGGCTGCACCGAAAAAAAAACTTTAATGGGATTTAAAACTATGGAAATCATGGATCCAAACTAAGCCCCAGACTGGTCTGCTCTCACCTCCATCATAAGTTGGGATGGCTTATCCCCTACTGTCCTATTAGAATATGGAGGTTTGTTGTCTCAACATGACCGTCTGAGATAAAGGAAGTCCTCCTGGTGAAATAAGTGGGATATTAAGTTTTAGAGTCAAACTGCCAAATTTATCCAGTGGCAAATAAACAATCTCACAAGCAATATATCTGCAAGGCTTCTATTTTTCAATATGAGTAACATTGTAACCTCAAGGCATTCATGAGATGTATTGTTTCATTAAATTTGTTCCATTATGTTGATGGGTGAATTGTCGCATTTGAGCTGAAAATAGCATTACCGTACCAGGGCTGGGACTACCCTCAGCGTGTGCCATATATCTATCAGCAAAACCATAAGACAAGAGTTTTCAGGAATGCTTTGTGGGTCTAATAATTTGAAGCATACTTCCTTCTTAATTGGATTTATGAATTATTTCCCTCATGCCCCATTTCAGACATTTGCAGGATTTGTCATAACCATCAGTGGAACAGTGGACAGATGAAGGGCACAGGGAAATGGCTTTTCACACCCATTCAATAACTCATGACAAAACCTGTCAGATACAAGAAGCAGCTTCCTGCATAACCTACTCGGTTTTAGCAGTTGTGCTAAAAATAAGTTAACAGCAGAAGAATCAAATCCAAGAACAATAGAATTAATTTTAAAAGGTAGGCAGTGAGAGACACGTAGACACTTAATATTTGTGCAACAATTGTATGAGTAATAACAGGGGCAAGCTCAGGCATTTTCTGAAACAAAAACAGAAACTGCTGGGAAAAAAAAAACTAAACAGAAAAGCAAAACAACTGCAGATGCTGGAAATCAGAAACAAAAACAGAAATTGCTAGGAAAACACAGCAGATCTGGCAGCATCTGTAAGAGAAAGCAGAGTTAACATTTTGGGTAAATTGATCCTGTTCTGAGGTCTGAGGGGTCAGGAGGTTCTGAAGAAGGGTCACAGCACACAAAATGTTAACTCTGATTTCTTTTAACAGATGCTGCCAGAACTGCCGAGTTCCTGCTTCAGATTTAGAGGACTTCAAATTTCCTAAAATGCAGTTATTCACTCCTCTAAATCTTCAGTAATATTCACTCCCATCAATTGGAATCTATCTACATAATAGGGGAGGTATTCTGAGTTCTGATCTGCAGTGGCATATCTCACCTGTCACTGGAAATTGCAGGCAATCTGCCTAAATACTAACGATGGCAAGAACGTGGATAACCTACTCTGACTACTATTTGGTCAATACAAAGACATTTCCTGTGGCCATACCGTGAATCATTTTTAATTATACAAAAAGGAAGTGAAAATTGACTACATATACAAGAATATGAAAACGAGCATATTCAGTTTCCTTTACTCTATTTTTTATATACCAGCAAGTCTTATTAACCTACTGAGGGGACTCAAATTCACTCATTCATTACCCAACATTTCATAGGAAAATATTATTTGTATCTCCTACACTGGCACACAGTCAAGCAGGTTATGTCTACAACTGAATACATGCCTGTTGCTCCATGTGAAGTGTGTCTAATTTGTTCTACAAAAATACATATACAGCAATATTAAGTGAGTGGAAAAATCTTTAACAGTAGTTAGTGGATAGTGTGGTTTGGTTAAGTACTATAAATAACTCAAAGAACATGCTGCTTGATTCAATCAGCTAATTTGTGGGACATACAGCCCATGTATCGGGCATTACATTGATAACAATCACAATGCTGTTCTGTTACACAGTATACAATAAGTCATTTTGGATTGACAGCAGCACCTTGTGTACCAGTTGCATATCCATTGCATTGTAGCAGCATGAGGCAGCTTGCTTCATCAGTTGTTCAAATGTTTGAAATAGTCTGCCTAACATAGACCAGCCATATTTCCTTCTCCATGGCAATGCTCAAAGTCAACTTCCAACTCAACAACACCCTTTCCTTTTGTAGTATAAATTGCTCTGAGCATTTGAAATTTGGTATTCTTGCATGTGTCCTGATGAAAGATGAAGACAAAGTTTTGACAAAAGATTTCCCTTCCAGCAGTATCATGTTATGTAAAACCAAATGACTTTTACTTTTGCAAAATCTAAACATATATTTCCTGCTCTTTCCCAAGCTGTGAAATTGGAATAATTTATCAATACACATACATTCCAGCCCTTTCATTAGTTTATAAACCTATATCAGGTCACCTTGAAGTCATGTTGCTCAAATGTAAAAAGGTCTAGCTGTTTGAATTGGAGTACCTATAGTTCTTTAAGCAGGGAATTAAGCACAGTTCGCCTTTGAAACTTTTCCAAGGCACAAAGCAACATTATTGAATATCTCTACAACTTGCTTCTTAACACATATCAGTCTATTTCCTTCCTATAACTGCTAGTTGACCAGAATCATTAATCACCTCCACGAGCAGTTTCAAAGCAGGACACCTTTTAGGACTATGAAAACTTTCTACTTGAAATGTCAGTCTTTTGATCTGTTTCAGCAAGTCGAGGACACCGCATGCCAAGTAATAATTATAGTTGAACTTGAACTTTCCACAGAGCTAGAACTAATGCTACCCTTCAAAAAAAGGCAGTACAGAAGGAGAAAAGCATAACATTCAACTTCATGCAAACACTCACCCTCAAATGCAATTCTTCTCATGTGAAAATGCCATGGTCAACTGCTGGGAAAACGTTTACTTATTCAACAACAAAAAAAGAATACTCGGTTCAGAACAAAGGCTACTCCATTAGGATTATAAACACAAGATATAAAAAAGCTATCTGGACACACTTGATATATATTTGATAAATAATGGACTGTATTAACAGCAGTTCTCAACTGCTTCGCTTGCAGTAATCCCTTAGAGAATGGTTAAAATGTGAATATGGAGTCAAATAGTATAGATGCAGTTAAGAGTGAGTTAGTGAGGGCAAAAGCAAAAAAGAACAGGACAATGAGAAATAAGGGTACGCAGCAGTCTCAGTATAGGCAATAGGATGTAAGAGTAGAAGTAGGCCATTCAGCCCATCAAAACTGCTATGCTATTCAATTAGATCATAGCTGTTTTGATTGATAATCCTTGACTCCACTTTCCTGCCTTTCCCCTTTAATTCCCTTACTGATTAAAATTCTGCCCATTTCAGTCTTGTATATACTTAAAGATTAAACCTCATCCATTTCTGATATCAACTGATTGAACGTTCTCCGATTGTCTGTAATGCCAATATATCTTTCCTTAGATAAGAAGCCCAAACTGTTCACAGTATTCCTGCTTAGGTCTGACTGCTGCCCTGTAGAGTTTTGTTAAAACCGCACAATGTACATATTCGATTCCCTTTGAACTAAAGGCCAACATTCCAATTAGCTTCCCTATACCAGTTGTACTTTAACCCACCTGGTTCATTAATGTCCCTTAGGGAAGGAAACTGCCATTGTTACCAGCTCTACATAAAACTCAAGACTCACAACAATGTGGTCGATTCCAAACTGTCAACTGGGCAATTAAGGATGGGCAATATATGCTGGCCCAGCCTGTGATGCGCACGTCTCGTGAACGGACAAAAGAAACTTGGATGCTACCTTTTGGTGATTCATGGACAGAGGCTCCTAAATCTCTCTTAGCTGCAGCTTTCTACAGTCTTTATCCATTTAAATAACATTTTACTCCTTTATTCTTTCTGCCAAACTGAATTTCCACACATATATTCCATTTTCAAGTCTTTGCTACCTGTCTATACCCCTCAGCAGAGTCTTTGTGCCTTCCTCACCAATTGTTTTTTTCACTTATTTTTTGTAGTGCCTTTGCTGTTAGAATGCAGAAAAAAAAACTGTAGGCAATTTGTAGGCAGCAGGTTCCCACAAAAGCGATTTAATAATTACAAATTATTCTCTATTAAATGATTGATGGTTGAGTATTGCATTGAGCACCATAAACAACAGGATCAACATGAGCACTATAATTTTCTCTTTTAATGAAGGGAACTTGACATAGTAACATGATCTAAATTGATTTTGATTTGGTTTTTAGTCAATATTGTCCAAGAGGTGAATGGAATATATCGGAACTAATGAAACTCCGGACTCATATTATGATACAACTAAGAATGAGATTACACAGAATACTCTAAAGGAAACAGTTAGCAAGTGAGTCAATGCTTCAGAAAACATTCTCAATTAAAGAAATTCTCTTGTTGATGTGGTTTTGAGCAAAGGCACTGAACTGAAGTGGAAGGAGAAGAAAGCACCGAAGTGAAGCTGTTTTGACCCACTCTGATCCCAAGATACAGCTAGATTTTAGCATGTGTTGACTCACCACAGGATGAGGTGTGTTATCTTAATAACTGAAGTTAGTGTGAAGAACCCTGTAACAAATGCTTCATGTACTTTAACAATATGAGAGCAGACTGGCTCAAGTTGTGAAAGAGGCATTAGTTATCATTCATGGTGTTACTTAGATCCACAACTACTTACATGATGGAAAAATCATTTTGCTAATTCACGATCAAGTCCTGACAGTCATTTTCGTTCATAGAAAGGAATAGTTGCCTTAGCAACAGCACTGCTACGGCGATGGGCACTGATTCAGATGACCCTTCAATATGATATTAAATGTCATTAAATTAATAGATTGTGCACATGCTGACTTATTTAAGACTTCCTGAGAAGCCTTATCCATATCTAACCATTGAGGTTCCTGAGAATAACATTACATCCACAAATGACATGCCAGATAAGTTCGGAGAAAAACTTGCGAGGATTGGTGTTCAGGAAAGAGCTCAATTACCTCATGTATGGTTGGCTAAAAAAAAGTGTAATGATGAGAAATTGTAGGAGTATTTCAATATGAACTGAATTTAGATCAAGGCAGAGTTCTTTGTTGTTAAAAAATCATTATTTTGTCAAGGATTAGAAATAAATTGTAAGAACTGAAATGTTGACTGAAACTTTTGACTGAAATGTTGATTTTCCTGCTCCTTGGATGCTGCCTGACCTGCTGTGCTTTTCCAGCACCACACTCTCATCTCTAACCTCTGGCATCTGCAGTACTCACTTTCGCCTACATTATGAAGAGCATGCAGTCCATATGAAAAAGTAGTAACAATATATTTTTGGTTTTGTAAGGTAGATAGAGATATAGAAGAAGTGGTTAAAAGTTGTGAAGTCTTTGTCAGAATTAGAAATGATCCATCTGCTGCTCCTTTAATTTCATGATTGCACAAAGGAAAACCATGGGAATATGTTTATATGGTTCCTTTGGAGTGGAAAGGAAAGAGTACCTTGATTTGGTCAATAGCTATGGTAAACTTATCCAAATTATTATGCATTCATGGGATATGGGTACACCTCCACCACATGGACTGCAGCGATTCAATAAGCTGGCTCACCACGACCTTTGCAAGGGCAATCAGGGTTTTGGAATAAATGCTGGCCTATTCACATCCTGAGAATGAATAGAAATCCCTTGATAGTATAGTGGTTAGCATTGCTGCCTGTCATGGGATAGACCGGGGTTCAATTCTCTGCCAGGGAGGACCTGACTGTTTTGGAGTTTGCACATTCCCCCAGTGTCTGGTTGGGTTTCCTCTGGATGCTCTGGTTTCTTCCCACAGTCCAAAGATGTGCAGATGAGGTGAATTGGCCAAGTTAAATTGCCCATAGTGTTAGTGCATTAGACAGAGGGAAATGGCTCTGGCTGGGTTACGCTTCGGAGGGTCGATGTGGACTTGTTGGGCCAAATCACCTGTTTCCACACTGTAGGGAATCTAATCTAATTACATTTAAAGAAGTGGCTAAATGTTTAGTCTGTCCTCAATTCCACACATCTCAAAGCAATGGGGGTTTGAAAAGTTGGTTTTTAATTTGTGCATTGCCAGAAATGTCAATGTTAGAAAACAGTCCACAGTTTAAAGTTTAACACACACTAATACCATGATATGACCCAGCACAGAATATCAGTGTAGAAGTCTTTCCAGAAACATTTTCTAGATAACAAGTTAATCAATAATTTCAAAGGTTTTCTTTGACACAAGGAGGAAAATGTTGGGGTCTCTTACCCAGTAAACCCTGAGGTTCCCCACCTAACATGGTGCTAGGATAAAATTTAATTTGCTTTAGGTCTCCTATCAATAGCAAAGAGAAATGCAAGGCAAAGTGAAGATGGGTCTTAATTCATTTGATTTGACACTTGGAGAGTTCAGTGGTAGTCAGAAGGTCATGGTGAAAAACTACCAAGGGGATAAAAGAAAAGTATGTGATTGAAATTACAATAAAGAGTCAAGGTGCAATTATCTATCCAATGAAGACTGGAAAGAGACTCCATCGTATTATTTAAATAATTTAATTTAATTTAATTTAAAAAAGAAATCTGACCAAGGGACAGCATGAGCAACATCTCTTATGGTTCCACCTAAAGTTATGACTGGATACATCAGATCCCAAAGTGAAATCTGGCTTGGTAAATCCTTTCTTTTTGCTTCAACAAGGTGATCTTTTACTGAAAAACAAACACGCACTGGTGCAGATTCATGTTTAGTAACAAAGCTGAGGTTTATTTTCAAAAGAAGGTAAAATAGAATAAACCAAACTTTTTATTAAATTTAAAGATTTCCAAATATATCATAAAATGCAATCCAATTAATCACAACAACGCTCCTTTACAGTTCTCACATCAGAGAGAGTTTCCTTATTTTCACAACTAATAGGCTTAATTTAGCTGCTACTTCAATTCACCATCTTGAGGATCTGATAGCCTCTTCTTGGATCTTTTATACATAGCGCTTAGACTTTCTCAGCTTCAAATAAACCCTTAGGATTTTAATCAACATATCTGGTCACAATGAGGTAAGCTCCTTTTTAACAGTCTTAAGCTACCTTTCTTTTTCAGAGACAACTATTTTACACTTTTAGCTTTAGCTAAGACGTCTGCAAACTGCCAAACTGAAATTCCAACCTTTTCTTTCAAGCTATTTGATGTTTGCTTTAAAAAAAAATTCCGGAGGCTTGTGTTTGAAACATAATGCATTACATTGTTTAATTTCTTCACTCATCGACTCTTCAATGTAAACAAATTTCCCTCAGCCTCCAAAACTATTTATTTCAGATTGCTTTTAAAAGGAGAAAGCACAATGGCTACAAGAATACCTACATAAACATCTTTAAAGCCTTTCAGCATATAGAAAACCCATATGCCACTATTTCAAAATACAAATATCCAAAATTAATCATATTAAAATATTTAGAAATCACACATATAATGCCACATCAGGCTTTAGTATTGATTAGGGATAGTCAACATGGCTTTGTGCATGGGAAATCATGTCTCACAAACTTGATTGAGTTTTTTGAAGAAATAACAAAGATGATTGATGAGGGCAGAGCAGTTGATGTGATCTATATGGACTTTAGTAAGGCGTTCAACAAGGTTCCCCATGGGAGACTGATTAGCAAGGTTAGATCTCATGGAATACAGAGAGAACTAGTCTTTTGAATATAGAACTGACTCAAAGGTAGAAGGCAGAGAGTAGTGGTGGAGGGCTGTTTTTCAGACTGGAGGCCTGTGACCAGTCGAGTGCCGCAAGGATCGGTGCTGAGCCCTCTACTTTTTGTCATTTACATAAATGATTTGGATGTGAGCATAAGAGGTACAGTTAATAAGTTTGCAGATGACACCAAAATTGGAAGTGTAGTGGACAGCGAAGAGGGTTACCTCAGGTTACAACAGGATCTGGACCAGATCGGCCAATGGGCTGAGAAGGGGCAGATGGAGTTTAATTCAGATAAATGTGTGATGTTGCATTTTGGGAAAGCAAATCTTAGCAGGACTTATACACTTAACGGTAAGGTCCTCCTGAGTGTTGCTAAACAAAGAGACCTTGGAGTGCAGGTTCATAGCTCCTTGAAGGTGGAGTCGCAGGTACATAGCTTTCCTTTATTGGTCAGAGTATTGAATAGAGGAGTTGGGAGGTCATGTTGCGGCTGTACAGGACATTGGTTAGGCCACTGTTGGAATACTGCATGCAATTCTGGTCTCCTTCCTATCGGAAAGATGTTGTGAAACTTGAAAGAGTTCAGAAAAGATTTACAAGGATGTTGCCAGGGTTGGAGGATTTGAGCTATAGGAGAGGTTGAATAAGCTGGGGCTGTTTTCCCTGAAGTGTCGGAGGCTGGGGGGGTGACCTTATATAGGTTTATAAAATCATGAGGGGCATGGATAGGTCATGGATAGGTGAAATAGACAAAGTCTTTTCCCTGGAGTGGGGAGTCTAGAACTAGAAGGCATACGTTTAGGGTGAGGGGGGAAAGATATAAAAGAGACCTAAGGGGCAATTTTTTCATGCAGAGGGTGGTACGTGTATGGAATGAACTGCCAGAGGAAGTGGTGGAGGCTGGTACAATTGCAAATTTTATGAGGTATTTGGATTGGTATATGAATAGGAAGGGTTTGGAGGGACATGGGTCGGGTGCTGGCAGGTGGGACTGGACTCAGTTGGGATATCTGGTCAGTATGGACAGGTTGGACCAAAGGGTCTGTTTCCGTGCTGCACATCTGTATGATTCTATGAGTTTGGACACAGGCAAGGAAATGTCATGTTGGTTATCATGTACCTTCCTCCCTCAGCTGATGAATCAGTACTCCTTCATGTTAAACAACACTTGGAGGAAGCATGGAGGGTGGCAAAGGTGCAAAATATACACTGGGTGGAGGACTTCAATATCCACCAATAACATTGGCTCAGCAGCAGCACAATTAACCGAGCTGGTCCGGTCCTAAAGTCCACAGCTGCCAGATTGGGTCTGCAGCAATTGGTGAGATAACCAGTAAGAAGAAAAAATGTACTTAACCACATCCTTACCAATCTGCCGCCTGCAGATGCACCTGTCCATGACAGTATCGGTAAGAGTGACCATCGCACAGTCCATGTGGAGATGAAGTCCTGTCTTCACATTGAGAATAACCTCCATCACGTTGTGTGGCACTATCACCATGCTAAATCAGACAGATTTTGAACAGACCTGGCAACTCAAATGCTGGCATGTATGAGGCAGTGTGGGCCATCAACAGCAGCAGATTTGTATTCCAGCACAATCTGCAACCTCATCGCCTGGGAATTTTCCCCACTCAACCACTACCATCAAGCCAGGGGGAACAACCCTGCTTCAACGCAGAGTGCAGGAGGGCATGTCAGGAGCAGCACCAGGTATATCTTAAAATGGATGTGTCAATCTGATGAAGCCACCAACAGCACTAATTGCATGCCTAACTGTATAAGCAACAAGTAACATAGAGCTAAGCAATCTCACAACCAACTGATCAGATCTAATTCTGCAGTACTGCCAAATCCAGTTGTGAATGGTGGTGGACAATTAAACAACTCACTGGGTCCACAAATAATCCCATCCTCAATGATGGGAGACCCCAGCACATCTGTGCAAAACATTAGACTGAACCTTTCACAGCAAGCCTCAGCCAGATGTGCCGAGTGATTGATCCATCTTGGCCTCTTCAATGGTCTCCAGCATTACAGATACCAGTCTTCAGACAATCTGATTCACTCCACAGGACATCAGGAAACTGTTGAAAGCACTGGATACTACAAAGGCTATGAGCCCTAACAACATTGCGGCAATGGTGCTGAAGACTTGTGCCCCAGAACCTGCTGCTTCTCTAGCCAAGCTGTTCCAGTACAGTTACAACACTGGTATTTATCTGACAGAAATTGCCCAGGTATATCCTGTACACAAAAAGCAGGGCAAATCCAACCCGACCAATTACCACCCCCTCAGTCTACTTGCAATTATCAGTAAAGTGATGGAAGGTGTCATCAACAGTGCTTTCAAGCAGCTCCTGCTCAGTAATAACCTGCTCACTGATGCCCAGTTTGGATTCCACCAGGGCCACTCAGCTCCTGACCTCATTACAACCTTGGTTCAAACTTGGACAAAGCAGCTGAATTCCAAAGGTGAGGTGAGAGTGACAAGCCTTGACATCAAGGCCACATTCAGCTAAGTGTGGGTCCAAGGATCCCTAGCAAGATTGGAATCAAAGGGGATTGGAATTGGAGTCATACTTGGCACATAGGAAGATGGTTGTAGTTGTTGGAGGTCAGTCATCTCAGCTCCAGAACATCTCTGCAGGAGTTCCTCAGGGTCGTGTCATAAACCCAACTTTTTGTCAGCTGTTTCATCAATAATCTTCCCTCCATTACAAGGTTAAAAGTGGAGATGCTCGCTAATGATCACACAATGTTCAGCATCATTTGCGACTCCTCAGATACTGAAGCAGTCCATTGTCAAAGCAACAAGTTCTGGACAATATCCAGGCTTGGTCTAACAAGTGACAAGTAACATTTGCAGCACACAAACGCCAGGCAATGACCATCTTCAATAAGCGACAATCTAACCACTGTCCCTTGACATTCAATGGCACTACAATCACTGATACCCCCACTACCAACATCCGCGGAGTTATCATTGACCAGAAACTCAACTTGTCTCACCACAAATACAGTGGCTACAACAGCAGGTCAGAAGCTTGGTAAAATGCAGCAAGTAATTTATCTCCTGATTCCCCAAAGCCTGACCACTACATACAAAGCACAAGTCAGGAGTGTGATGGAATACTCCCCACTTGCCTGGATGGGGGCAGTTCCAACAACACTCAAGAAGTTTGACACCATCCATGACAAAGCAGCCCACTTGATTGGCGCTACATCCACAAATATCCATTTCTTTCACCACCGATGCTTAGTAGCAGCAGTGTGTACAGACTATAGAAATTCACTGAAGATCTTTAGTATCTTCCAAACCTTGGACCACTTCCATCTAGAAGGACAAGGGCAGCAGGTACATGGGAACACCACCACCTGCAAGTTCCTCTCTAAGCCATTTGCCATCCAGATTTGGAAATATATCGCTGTTTCTACATTTTTGCTGTGTCAAAACACTAAAGGCATTGTGGGTCAACCCACAGCATGTGGATTGCACTGATTCAAGAAGGCAGCTCACCATTACCTTCTCAAGGGCAACTAGGGATGGACAATAAATGCTGGCCAGCCGGCACACCCATGTCCCACAAATGAATACAATTTAACAGTTGTTCTAGTCTAAATTCCTCCTTCGATTCTAAATGACAGCCAGAAAGAAAGCATCTCAAAGGAACAATAAGTATACTGGCAACACAGAATTTATCAATTCAGTAAGACCCATCAATCAATGTCTCAGTCTCAATCATTCAATGGAGATGGTAGTTAATTTCAAAGCTAACACAGTCAGATGTACTGACAGAGTAGAGTCAAATGAATGAAAATGAAAGGAGATACCCTGATAGAAAGGGAAAGAAGGTTAATTACAGGTATGTTGGAAGAAAGAAGAAAATTTTTGTTTAATTATTGCTTGTCAAATGAAAAAAAATGTTAAACACATAACGGTTTGTTATGGTGAAACAGTTATTAGATTAGATTAGATTAGAGATTCCCTACAGTGTAGAAACAGGTCCTTCAGCCCAACAAGTCCACACCGACCCCCCAAAGAGTAACCCACTCGTTTCCCTCTAACTAATGCACCTAACACTATGGGCAATTTAGCATGGCCAATTCACCTGACCTGCACATCTTTTGGATTGTGGGAAGAAACCGGAGCACCCGGAGGAAACCCCCGCAGACAGGGGGAGAATGTGCAAACTCTGCAGAGACAATCGCCCAAGGCTCGAAATGAACCTGGGAATTACTTCATTAAAAAATGACTCTGGCAACATCTGTCACATCTATGTTTTTGCTGCAATGACTTAAAGACAATTGGAAACAACCTGTCAAATTTTTAGTTTTTGTTGATACTGCTTCAATCATTCTAGGAACTTATGAATATTTTACATTTCAATGTTTGGTGTAAATAATGTGTGGCTTTACAAATGGGAAAAGAATTTGCAAGATTTGAGCATTTCATTATAATGCCCTCCCTGTTGGAAATGTGAAAACAAAGTTGTTCAATCATGACTGTCTGCAGCTGAGTACATGTTAGCACTACTCAATGCAATGCACAACAGGTGAAATGATCTTAGTTGGAGACCCAACAGACTACACACATTGAACAACTGTCACAAAAATCAATTGTTTGAAAATGTATTCATATTTTTGGGATGTGGGCATTGCTGGCAGGGCCAGCATTTATTGCTCATCCCTAGTTGCCCCCGAGAAGGTGGTGGTGAGCTGCCTTCTTGAACTGCTGCAGGTCACCTGCTGTGAGTTGACCCACAATCCAATAGGGAGGGAATTCCACAACTTTAACCCAGCAACAGTGAAGGAACGGCGATATATTTCCAAGTCAGGATGGTGAGTGGCTTGGACAGGAACTTGAAGGCGGTGGTGTTCCCATATATCTTCTGCCCTTTTCCTTCTAGATGGAAGTGGTTGTGAGCTTAGAAGATACCATCTGAGGATCTTTGGTGAATTCCTGCAGTGCATCCTATAGATAGTACACACTGCTGCTACTGAGCATTGGTGGTGGAGGGAGTGGATACTTGTGGATGTAATGCCAATCAAGCGGGCTACTTGCCCTGGATGGTGTCAAGCTTCTTGAGTGGTGTTGGAACTGCACCCAACCAGGCAAGTGGGGAGTATTCCATCACACTCCTGACTCTGTGCCTGCAGGACACAGGAGGTGAGTTACTTGCCACAGTATCCCTCACTTCTGACCTGCTCTTGTCACCACTCTGGTGAGTTCAGTTGAGTTTCTGGTCAATGATAACTCCCAGAATATTGGTAGTGGATGACTCAATAATGATAACACGGCTGAATGCCTTGGGGCAGTGGTTCGATTGTCTAAATTGACTAAACATTCAATCATTTGTTGTTTCTTTGGCCTTGCTTGAAAAACTGGAGGCAAATCTAGCCACGTTACAATTGTGAATGAAACAAATTAAGCCATTGATTCCCAAGCATTATGAGATGTCTCAATGATGTAATAAATCAAAATAAAAATGAGAGTTACTTCTTTATTATTGGCCACCAAAGGTCAAGCTACAAGAAAATTAGACAAATGATATAGAAAGATTACAACAGAGGAGACCATTCAGCAAGTCTTCTCTTCGTAACTGACTTGTCTCAACTGTCAGCCCTTTCCTACTAGCCCTGAAACATATTTTTCAAATCCAATTTCCTTTCGAAAGCCATGATTGAATCTGCCTCCATTACACGTTCAGGTAGTGCAATCCAGATCCTAAGCTCTCCCCATATAAAAGTCTTCCTCGTGTCATCGATAGTCTTTTACTGTTTGTGGGCGGCACGGTGGCACAGTGGTTAGCACTGCTGCCTCACAGCACCAGAGACCCGGGTTCAATTCCCGCCTCAGGCGACTGACTGTGTGGAGGTTGCACGTTCTCCCTGTGTCTGCGTGGGTTTCCTCCGGGTGCTCCGGTTTCCTCCCACAGTCCAAAGATGTGCAGGTCAGGTGAATTGGCCATGCTAAATTGCCCGTAGTGTTAGGTAAGGGGTAAATGTAGGGGTAGGGGTGGGTTACGCTTCGGCGGGTCGGTGTGGACCTGTTGGGCCGAAGGGCCTGTTTCCACACTGTAATGTAATGTAATCTAATCTAATCTAAATCTTAACATCAGTATCATAAAGTTGTAGACAATTCTGCCAATGAGAAGCGATTTTCTCTATCTCCTCTGTCTTGTCTTGTGATTTTGATCACTGTCATCAAACTTCTTCAGAAACATCTCTGCTCCGAAGGAGAACAACAATACGTCCCTCCATCCCTCCCATGAGCTTGAGGTGAGCCTTCTCCCCCCATCATGGCATTAAGCAGCTACAATCATTAAATCGTGGAACAGGTACTACAGAATAAATGGCCTATTTCTGTTTCTATGTTCCCACTGATCAATTTGGACATGTTGCACAACTACATTTTAAAATACTTTTCATTTCCTCACAGGCAACTGGCTTCCAATAATCTAAGGAATTTGAAATTACATTTTTCAGTCTGAATAGTATCTCCATCCAACTTAGCAGCAGAAGCTGTCAGATATCATCCTAGATTTATTAACATACTTCAGGTAGAATTTTCACTTTCATATTTCAGATTCAGGGTAAATTACTTGATTCAACTTATAGAATCCATCAGCTCTGTTCAGGGGTGAGTAATTTGTTGGTGATAAGATAAGAGCTTTTAACAGGCGAGTGATATACTTTCAGAGCGTTCCCATCTTGGCAATTTATCTGCTGCACTTGGGATTTACATAGTCATGCAGAGAGCGAGCTATTAATTATCAACAGCTTATCAGTACTTGATGTGAAAAGGCAAATGGAGGCTGCTGGAAATGCAAAAGAAATGCAAAGCAACTTGTGCATGTAAAGAGCTTGCATTTGAGGAGTAATTCTACGTCAGGCTAATCAATTCATTTATTTCCACTACTTCTAAGTTTAATAAAGTTAATTACCCTAAAAGCTACTAACATATGAACAAATTCCTCTGTTTTGGTGGTGTTGCACAGCCTTTGATATAAATGGGCTAACAGTCACTGTAACAGCAGGGGAGCAATACTGGATGATGCATTCGGAGCATCTGTACAAGAGCACTCACTGTGCAATCTCAGGGCCGATAGATCTGAAATCAATAATGGCATTATGATAGAAAGTGCGGATGTAAGAATTTCTAAATTCTGATGTGCCATTTTTAATCTTTGCTTTGTAATGTTGGTAACTAGGACTTCAACAATATGCCACCACCAGTCACATATTATCCTCCCCTCCCTTATCCGCCTTTCGCAAGAACTGCTCCCTCTGGGGCAGTCTGGTCTCCTTCAATCCCAATACAGCCTCACACCCCCACGGCATCTTCCCCTGCAGCCGTAGAAGGTGTAAAACCTGCCTCAATTCTTCCTCCCTCCTTAGGGCCTAAACACACCCTTCAGGTGAAGCAGTGATTTACCTGCACTTGGTGCAATTTGCTCTACTGTATTTACTGCTCTCGATGCGGTCTCCCCTACACTGAGGAAAGGAAGTGCACACTGAGTGACCGCTCTGTGGAACACCCACTTTCTGTCCGCAGGAAAAATCCTGAGCTTCCAGTTGCCTGCCATTCGACACACCGTGTTCCTTGGCCACATCTCTGTCTCAGGCCTGCTGCAGTGCTCCAGTGAAGCTCAGTGCGAGCAGGAAGAACAGCACCTCATTCTCTGCCTGGGAGCCCTGCGGCCTTCTGGACTTAATATGGAGTTCAGCAATTTTGGGGCTTGAGCACATTTCCCCATGCTTTCCCCCAACCCCACACACCAGGCCTTCACGTTATATGGGTTGCTACCACACACTACCCACTGTCAGTCACTAATAGTCCCCATTAGCAGCTATTTATTCCCCAGACTGACCTTTGTCCACTCCTTTCTCTCTCTGTTTGGGCTCTATCATCACCTAACAATTTACTCTCCCTCCTGCCCCCACCCTATCTTCTGTATAAAAACCTGTTCCTAGCTACCATCCGTTCTAAGGAAGGTCACTGGACCCAAAATGTTACTGCTGATTTCTCTCCATAGATGTTGCCAGACCTGCTGAGATCTTCCAGCAATATCTGTTTTAGTTTTAGATTTCTAGCATCTGCAGTTCTTTTGTTTCTTTTAAAAGCATGGTACTTGTGCACCCAATCAGCAATGCCAAAACAAACCATGCAGAGTTACAATGAAGCATGATTTCGCTGAAACTGGGCATCTCATCGGATGCCCACTTAGTTAGGAATTCTATTTAAGTTTATTTTTGTCGCAAAGCTGCTGGAAGAGCAAATTGATTATGGTACAATTGGACAATAGGACCCCTAAATTTCACTTGTTAAGGGTGTACCCTATTGGTTACATTTTCTCGCCAGATTGCTCTCCTGATGTAAATATCTATGATGCTGGGTCAACAGGCACAGGTAAATTAGTAGGTTTGGGAGTAGAGTTGTTGAAGGAAACAGGAAATAGAAGAGATGACAATCGGAAGGGAAGTTAAGATCAAGGTAGACAAGCAGGAGGCTGAAAGAAGACAGTCAAAAAGTGTGGCACTGGAAAAGCACAACCAGTCAGTCAGCATCCAAGGAGCAGGAGAATTGACATTTCGGGCATAAGCTCTTCATCAGGAATGTTGGGGGGCTGGGGGGTGGGGAGAAGGAGGGGGCTGAGGAATGAATAGGAGGGTGGGGGTGTGGCTCAGGATGAAGGTAGCTGGGAAGGCGACAGGTGGTGATAGGTCAGAGGGGAGGATGGAGTGGATAGGTGGGAAGGAAGATGGATAGGTGGGACAGTTCAAGAGGGCAGTGCTGAGTTGGAGGGTTGAATCTGGGATGAGGTGGGGGGGAGGGGAGATGAAGAAACTGGCAAAAATGACATTGATTCCATTTGGTTGGAGGGTCCCAGGGCAGAAGATGAGGCGTTCTTCCTCCAGGCGTCGGGTGGCTAGGATTTAGTGGTGGGAGGAGGCCCAGGACTTGCATGTTCTTGGCAGAGATGGGGGTGGGGAGCGTTGAAGTGGTTGGCTACAGGGTGATGGGATTGTTTGGTGCATGTGTCCCAGAGATGTTCTCTGAAATGTTCCGTGAGTTGGCATCCTGCCTCCCCAATGTACATATCAAGAGCAATGGACACAGTTGATGAGCTGTTTCGATATTTAAGAAAATCTCTGCCGGGTGTGGAAGGATCCTTTGGGACTTGCTGTGTTCTTTCAGTCTCCTGCTTGTCTACCTTGGATTCCAGCATCTGCAGCTTTTTTGGTCTCTAACTAAGTTAGGATCAAGAGCAAGGGAGGAAAGGGCAATCAGCTGGGAATTGGAGCACCATGCAAAGGAGATGTTGGAGTTTGACAAACATCTTTTGAGCTGCTGCGGAGCTTGGAAGAGCAATGTTGGTCTTTACTGCATTGCATTCATTACCTTTCTCAGTATGGCCTCCACTAGCCCATGTTCAAACAGTTGGCTCAGCACCATGTAGGTACAACTGTCCTGAAGGCAGTTGACTCACTGACAGCCAGAATTCAAGGTAATCCAATTTTGGGAAGGGATCCAGAAAGAGAAAGTAGACTTATATTTGTTAATGTCAAAAAGTGTGGAAATGGAAAAGCTGTCGCATAGCTTTTCCTATGCCACACTTTTTGACTCTGATCTCCAACACCTGCAGTGTTCACTTTCTCCTGATGTTTGTTAATGCCAAGAGCCAAATTCCTGATTCAGACAAGGGTCCTGGATGCCTACACTTTAGGTGGTATTAATATGGTGGATAAGGTATCAAAAAGCCACAATGCACCTCTGTGGCTCAATCCTTTGTGTAAACCAGTAATGTGAAGATGACCTCACTTTCTATTTGTGACGTGCTGCAGACGAGAGCTAAAAGCTATCTCGCTTCATGAAGGAAGTTCAATCATTGCTACCCACTAGCCCATTGTCCACAATTTTTCAACAGCTTGCCAGTTCAGCCAGAAACGGACAGGACTGCTTAAAAGTTGGCCTTAACTCCATTATGGGCGCAGCACCTTAATTCCAGCAGATTTGATTGTGTCCTATTTTGGACATTTTTAGGTTTTGCATTGGATGGCCTATACTATGTGCAATTCAGGTTACAAAAGAAAAATATAGGCAAACAGGAGGCTGAAAGAACACAGCAAACCAAGTCAACATTTTGGCTATAACTCTTCTTCAGGTTAAAAAAGGTTGGGTGGGGTCAAGGGTCACTTGGAACATTGGTTACTGGCTTCACAAGCCACTCTAGTCAATCAGGAGTCACACTATATAAGTGCAGAGCCGAACTGAATTTTCCAGGTCTGTTATTTTGTTTCCGTTTTACTGAACTATAACTGACACACATACAATTTTTAAACCAATTTTTGGACTCTCTTGAATTTACAGGGAATGGGCTTTGAGCTATCCACTAGTATACACTGTTATGCACAGAGGTTTCTTAATCATTTAGCATACGTGCTCTTGAGTTTCAAAGCAGTGCTGAATATATCTTCCACAACAGATAACAAAATAAGACATATTCCAGGATTTTCCACCGACTGAGATAGGTGAGAATAGTGATCAGTCTATGTCAGAAAAGAGTACAAAAATCGGATTCTCGCCATGGAGATAAAGTTTGAGTTGAATTTCTTGTCCTCAGGCAGTGAAAAGCCGAACTGTAGCCCATTTGCATCTCATCAATTATACGGCTCACCAGAATTAACTTCCCCTTCCCAGTTAATGCCTGCCCAATCAGTAAAGGACATGCTTGACATCATTGCTCTTTGGCCTCCCATGCAGATGAGAACACAACTTGGGCTGCCTCCACCAAGACCTCCTCAGTACCTCGATTTCAAAACTTGTCCACTTTTGCTGTCAATTCTATACCTGCAGTAGGTGCCCCCATGGGAACTAAAGCTTTATGTGTCATTGGCCCATTGATTTAATTTGATTTATTATGTACCTCGGTACAGTGAAAAGTTTGTTTTGTGTGCAGTACAGGTAGATTACACCATACAAAGTGCATTAGGGTAATAGAACAGAGCAAAGAATATAATATTTACGGATGCAGAGAAGGTGCACAAAGAGTGAGATCAGCATTAAATTTAAGAGGTCTTTTCAGAAGTCTAATAACAGTGAGGAAGAAGCTGTTCTATCTGTTGGTACACAAGATTGCTCCATCCAACTGGGAAAAAGATAATAAAAGGCTTCCATTTCTCACTTTAGCAGACAGAATCCAACAGTAGCCCTAGATTCCAAATGGCACCTTAAAACACAGAGCAAACAGGTGGCTGACTGGGTCACTTTAAGACCAAAGGAAAGGCAGCAACATGTGGCTATAAGAAACAATGAGTGTTAATGTGAAAGTGAGGACATGACACTAAGGCACAATGCTATGTCAACATTCATGTACCAGCAGCTTACACAGCAACACACTGCGTGGAGCTGAAAAGCCTGGGGATGTGTGAAAGTTAAAGGGTGATCTCCAGTCAGTCAGGGTGAGACTTTCACAATCAGCCCAAGAGCTGGGTCTTTTCCTGTCCTGGAGGTGGGGTCAGTGAGTTATGCAATTGATCTGCTGCAAGTTTGGAGATTAGCTCTATTTCAGTCTAAAGATTGGGTTACTGGCAGTCCTGGAAGATAATCAAAATCTATCTGGGTCTCGCTGGTGGGTCATTTGTAAATTCAGTCTGGGACTAGGCTGTTGTCAGTCAGGGCTGCCTTGTAAAATCTGTTTGGTGGATGGGCTGCAGTCAGTCAGAGGGATGAAGTGTGTATATTCAGAGGGGCTTTTAGGTCGTTCCACAGCATTATCAAGGTTGTAGGTACTTCAAGTCTAGGGTTGGGCCCGGTGGCTGAGTGGTTAGCACTGCTGCCTCACAGTGTCAGGGACCCCGATTTGATTCCAGCCTCAGGTGACTGTCTGTGTGGAGTTTGCACATTCTCTCGGTGTCTGTGTAGGTTTCCTCCGGGTGCTCCAGTTTCCTCCCACATACAAAGATGTGCAGGTTAGGTGAACTGGCCATGCTAAATTGCCCACAGTGTTCAGGGATACATAGGTTTAGGTGCATTAGTCATGGGAGATGTAGCGTAAAAGGGGAAGGGAATGGGTCAGGGTGGGATACTCTTCGGAGGGTTGGTGGGGACTTGTTGGGCCAAATGGCCTGTTTCCATACTGTCGGGATTATATGATTCTGTATTCGCTGTCTGAGCAAATGGTCAGTCATGGAAGACCGAATAAAGCAGGATGAGATGGCATGGTTGGAGGGAGTAGCAGCTCGTCTTGAAGGTTAGAGAGGACAAGGAAAGACAAATATGAAGCTGGAAAAACAATCACACCCAGGGTTCATGGCTGAGCCAGGAACTAGACACCAGTTGTTACATTGCAGAGAGGGAGAAAGGTGTAGCTTTGTGGCTCAATTCTTAGAAAACTGGGTTTTCCTTGGGCTCTGCTGAATTATAAAGTGGAGCTGGATGAGCATGTTTTGTCACCACTTAATGGCAGCTACCAAGATGAAGAGACAAGCTGGTCTTTGAGAAGCCAGTTTTCAGCCCCAAGGCACAGCAGGATTGGAAAGATCATGGATTGTGCACCATGGATTTAAAAGAAAATTAGTATGGGCATCACCGGCGAGGCTAGAATATATTGGCCTATCCTTTACTGCCCTGGAAAAGTGGTGTTGAGCTGCCATTTTTAAACTGCAGCAGTCCATGTGGTGTGGGTACACACAGAGTACTGATCATACAGTCAGAGGCCAAATGGAGAAAGCAGGGAATCGAGACATTGGCTGGGAGAGGTGGCAAGGTGGGGAGTACTGGTTCTGGTTGAGAAACCCAGTTATGCAAGACTGAGGTTGGAGCAATGCGCTGTCTCTATTTAGTTTCACTAATCCAAATCTTAAAATCTCTTGAAATGGTTTATCTAGTTACCAATATGGTCAAATATATACTTCATCCACATTGGATTCCGAATAAAAATATCCATCAATCAGGTTTCATTAGTAAACAAAATTATTGGTTTATTCTGAAAATGTTCACAGTCAGAATACCTTCATGATATTATGACTGTAATATAATACATGGCCTGAGGGTATAAAGGTCTTATATTTAACCTTCTCTCATGCCATGGGAAACATGCTTCCATGTTGGAAAGCTTTAACTTAGTATTAACCTAGGCAGTTATGTGCCTGTGAATGTAATGTTTGTGTAAAATAATTAGCTGTAAGAAAACATATGTCGGATTCCTCAACACTCCAATATTCACTCAGTTTCTTATGTTATGGAAATAACATAATCATTGCCACAAAAGCTGGGGATCATATCTCTTCACAAGCTGTACACAAACTAAACTCTAAAGCTATATCAAATGGCCACAACTCCTGTCAACCATAAACTCAGATGTGTGACTTCCATTAAGTCCAAATTGCTCACTGAAGACATGTGAATTCCAATAAACAAGTTTAAGACGTTAGATTAAATCATGTGACTTTTTTAAAAGTGCCCTTCAAAAAATGTTCTCTTAATGCAGGACTCTACATATACCTAAACAATTGTGAAAAATTGATGAAAGTCTTTAAAAATATGGATAACTGAAGCTCCTTCATAACAGCATAACATGCAAAATGGAGATTAGAACAGAAGCACAAAGCCCCATTGCAATATTTAAATGAACATACTCCACCTCATAGGAGTAAATTGGTTGGTAAATGCTCTTAAGATCAGAGCTAAGTATTTGGAGCTGGGTGTAATGCTTTTAGTACTTTTACACTGCACCCACTACAAACCTACACAGTTTAAAGAAATGGGGAATGTGGAAGGTTTAAAAGATCCTTACATTACAAAAGTGGTCATTCGTTACTTGCATTGAATGTAAAGTCTATATATATATCCTGAGGTCAGTACATGCAACTAAGTTATTTGTTTTCTTGAGAAAGGGTTCAGAAAAGATTTACAAGGATGTTGCCAGGATTGGAGGATTTGATCTATGGGGAGAGGCTGAACAGGCTGGGGTTGTTTTCCCTGGAGCATCGGAGGCTGAGGGGTTACCTTACAGAGGTTTACAAAATTATGAGAGGCATGGATAGGATAAATAGACAAAGTCTTTTCCCTGGGGTTGGGGAGTCCAGAACTAGAGGGCATAGGTTTAGGGTGAGAGGGGAAAGATATAAAAGAGATCTAAGAGGGAACTTTTCACGCAGAGGGTGGTACATGTATGGAATGAGCTGCCAGAGGAAGTGGTGGAGGCTGGTACAATTACAACATTTGAGAGGCATTTGGATGGGTACATGAAGAGGAAGGGTTGGAGGGATATGGGCCGGGTGCTGGCAGGTGGGACTAGATTGGGTTGGGATATCTGGTCAGCATGGACAGGTTGGAACGAAGGGTCTGGTTCCATGCTGTACATCTCTATGTACCTTCCTACGTCACTATTCAAGGTAAGATTGGACAAGAGGATGAAGGTAATGCCAATAATTAGATGTTGCAACAGGGAAGTAAATCCAATTCGAGCTAAATTGCTTTTGTGAGGGTGAACATCAACTTGGAATGGTTGGGTCAAAAGGCCTGTTATAGTGTCACAAATTTTACATGTCTTTAAGTAGAAATTATGATATTGTAGGAGTACACATTGCTAACCATATGATAATGCAGCTATGTTTTCAGTAGATGTGTGATGTTATCCCAATCACGGACAGTTCGTCAGAAAGTGTTGCTGGCTCTTGGGGAATAGGGCTAGTTGCCTCCTATTCTCACTATGATGCTACAGGTGAAAAGTGACAAATATGGCCAATCCTAAATGACCACAATAGATAACATCAACTGACTGGAGAACGAAATTTGTGGCTTGGTATTGGATATTTGCTGGAACTCTATGCTAATCATAACAATAATTCAGTCTCTGCTTATATTTGACTATAAACCTGAGTCTGCAGAATATGTGGCGTAGCTGCCAATATTTGTGTTATGCCAAGAATTAGAATTAAATATTTCCACAGCAAAAATCTGTATGAAAACAATATGCCTGAATAGTTGCTTCCACAGTTTTCTACTCCCAACCATGTTACCAGCATCCATCTTGTCGATCCATCTTACCACATGCATTTCTTCATAAACTTTATTATTTTCTTCCTCATACAATTTAATTTTGGCTCTCATACGTTCTTGTAAAGCTAACAATTTGACCTGGTCGCCATGTCCCACTTGCTCCGATTTCAACTTGCCCTACAAAAGGAGGGAAACAGACAGAAAATCTTTCATTAATCACCAGAGAAGTAACTTTATTTTTAAATCTCAGAATTCAAAAGGTATAAACCAGAATTCCAAAGTGTAAGGATACACTTAAACACACACATAGAAAACTTATATTTCAGTTCAGGTTGCTGCCACTGATCAGACACATTGACAGGGTAATAATGATACAAAATGTTGGACACTGACACCATTCAGAGTGCCTGGCATTGGCATAAGGCCAGAAACTCAGGAGAGGAGTACTAAAGTACTAAAGAAGAGGGGAATATGGTGGTTGGCGTCTTCATGAAGCATAGAATCATACATAGAGTCACAGATTTTTTGCCCATCATGTCTGTGCTGTCAAAAATATACAAGGCCCAAAGTAATACTTTTAAAATCTTGCTGATTTATTTAGATATAGGGACAAACTGTTTATGGAAAGACCTTACTCCCCTCACAATGATAGCATAGCAAGAGGTGGGTGCAGACTCTGCCCTCACACAGTAATCACAATATAGTTCCCAGGCCAACTCATCATATTGTACTCCTGCTGAAATTATGGCAGTACACTGAACACGGCACAGATTTTAAGAGCCTCACCATTAAGACAATATTGATTTTTGTATCCCTGCTCTTTTATGTTACTTTTAATAAAAACACAATGAATTTCCAGACAAACCAGCTGCTAAGACTCAATGGTGAGACTTGAGATGCTCCTGATATTGGGCCTCTAAGATTGTCTATCCTTTCTTTCCTAAGTCAAACTTTACATCTTCTCTGCATACAACTAAGAGTATAATCAACATTCACTTTTACGCTTGTCACAGATCCCCATACCCATTTATAAACAAAAATAGGTCATATTCTTTGATTTAACCATAAAGTTCCATTTTTGTTCCAGTCACTCCACCTTGAATGCATTTATTCACAAATTTCTTTTGCGTGTATTATATTCTTTGAAAGGCTAGAATCAAAATTGATTCAACTCTGCTGACTTCTCGCAAGATAAATCTGTCCAAGTGTGAAATATTTCATGGCCATGTTCTTTCCAAAACTGGAGTCTTTATCACAAGGGTTGGCTTTTATCCAACAGAATTGTTTATGCCACAATTAGCCAGAAACTCCATTATCATTGTATCATGTGTGTCAGGGTGGTAAATGTTGCATGAGAAGCTTCGGTTTATTTTCAGCTAGCAATTCCTATGTGTTTCCAACTATCACAGGGCCACCCAGTCTCTGTTTCACGGTTAATGTGGATTATCATAAAGTAACCGTGACGTATTTCTGTCATTTCACATTTGAAAATCTGTCAAGATAGAAAGATGAAGGTGAATAGATCAAAGGATTCACTGCTTAGAGAAGCAAATTAAACTGCTCACCCAAACATCAAATTTATAACACTTTAGCATTAGTGAGTGGTGCCAATGTGAATGTTTTAGCATAAATCACTGCAATCTGTAAAAGTGATCTATATATAAACAGTCCTCGATCATTACTGATAGGTTAAAAATTTCTGCTTATCAGAATTCCCTCGATAAATCGTACAAGTACAGATCTGCTTCAATTCAGGGATCTTCGTGCTGCTACTGTCTTTTCCGTTATTTTTCTTCCACCCATAACTTTGGCTACAGTCATCCAGCCTCATTCTCAGAAAGTCAAGAAGAGGGATTTATTTTTATGATCCATTTAAATAAATATTGTTAAAAATATAGCTACTGTCTCTAACTGAATGTTTCATAAATATTTAAGTGTCACTCAGCTTCATATATAACGAGAGAAAGTGAGGACTGCAGATGCTGGAGCTCAGAGCCAAAAAGTGTGGCGTTGGAAAAGCACGGCAGGTCAGGCAGCATCCGAGAAGCAGGAGAGTTGACATTTCAGGCATAAGCCCTTCATCAGGAATGGCAGGGTTGGGGATTGAGGGAGCTGAGAAATAAATAGGAGGTGGGGGTGGGGCTGAAGGGAAGGTAGGTGGAAAGGCGATAGGTGGATGCAGCTGGGGAGTGATTGTGATACGTTGGTGAGGAGCATGGAGTGGATAGGTGGGAAGGAAGATGGACAGGTGGGACAGGTCAAGAGGACAGTGCCATGTTGGAGAGTTGGATCTGGGATGAGGTAGCAAAAGTTGTTGAGGGTGAGGACCAGTTCCACCAATCAATTGAGTCTGTTGGTGGAGGGGTACTGGTTGGATCGATGGGCGAGGAAGAAACGGAGGGCTTGGAGGCCTTTGCCATGGAGGATGGATGTGTATGGGAACTGGATGTTCATGGTGAAGATTAAATGTTGGGGGCTGGATAAATGAAAGTCATGGAGGGCATGGGCGGTGTCCCAAATGTATATGGAGAATTCCTGGACCAAGGAGAACAGGATGGTGTTGAGATATGAGGAGATAGGTTCAGTGGAGCAGGAGCAGGAGAAGACAATAGGTCGACTGGGGCAGTCAGGTTTGTGGATTTTCCAAATCTCCCCTCTCCCCACCTCATTCCAGATCCAACCCTCCAACTTGGCACCGCCCTCTTGAGCTGTCCATCTTCCTTCCCACCTATCCATTCCACCCTCCCCACCAACCTATTCCCCCTTCCCCATCTGCATCCACCTATCACCTTTCCAGCTACCTTCCCTCCAATCACACCCCCACCCTACTATTTATCTCTCAGACCCCTTCCCCTCACCAACATTCTTGATGAAGGGCTTATGTCCAAAATGTCAAATCTCTTGCTCCTTGGATGCTGCATGACGTGCTGTGCTTTTCCAGTGCCACACTTTTCAACTCTGCTTCTTATATAATGACAAGCACAGTGATTGTAACGAGGTCAGCCAGGTGGACCTCAGAATATGAGTTCCCTGATTGGTCCAGGTTAACAACCCCAATCAGGGAACTCTGGCTGACAGACAGGAACAAAAGTACAAGGGTCTCTTGTGGTGCAGTGGTAGTGTCCCTACCCCGGCACTGAGAGACCCAGGTTCCCACCTGCTCCAGAGGCAGGTATTCTCTGAACAGGCTGATTAGGAAAAAAGGTTAAATGAAAAAAAAGTGTTAGAGGTTCTGTTCACCCTGAGAAAGCTGGACCAGTGTTGAGTACTATGTACGTGTAAATAAAGGGTAATTTGGCAATGAGATACTGGCCTCTGTCGAGTTATTTAAATAGCTTTGAATATTATATCACTAAGCTGCATAGGAAAGGTTCTCAATTATGTTTTATTCACAAGTTAGACTGTATAAGTAGAAAGGACTTTCTTCACTATTCATCAAGCAGAATGCAGAATCCTATGGAAGGAGAAGAGGTGCAGTGAAGACCGAGCAGACGTCTACTTCCTCCATTTCTGCCTCAAGCTGGAGTAATGTGGATGGAGTCTGCAGTGACACTGGGATAGCTCCAAGGCTGCCAGGAAATCCTGGCCTCCTTGCTGGGTACCTCACAGCCTCTGTCTTTCGCAGCATAATTCCAGGCTCTGTGTTATCTTGTTTTAAGTGGCAGGCAGTAACTTCTCACTGATGCCGTAATCCTTTATCAGAAAGTCAGCAAACGGGGGGACTCAAGATGGCGGCAATCTAACAGGTTTGCCTTGCTGCACCCTGCACCATAACGCAGGCAAAGTGATGCTTTTACCCTCCCCATCTTAGCTGAGTTGGGAAAAATCGGTAGTTTTGAGTTACTAGAATGGCTATATATTCTTTTCAGTGAATTGGGAAGGTGACTAACGGCAAAGGGCAGTGTGGATCACAACAAGCAGGGCACTGCCCTGCAGTAACGGACACACCCGTGGGTGTATGGAAGCTCCGTTAGAGTTACCTGCTCAGCAAGGCCTGGCTTCGGAGTTCGTCAAACTCTCAAGAAAAGCTTGAGTCAGCGATGGAGGAGACCTGGACCAGGCCGAAACTAATCTCGGCCACACTGAAAAAATATTTGAGCAGGAGATCCAGCGTCTTGGACAACATGTGGAAGAGGCCGAGCAGCAGACCGCACCATCGGAGACCACGGCCGAATCGTCGGCGGAAAGCATCCAGGCCCTGGAGAGGCAGGGACAGGCCTTCGTGGAGCAGGTCAATGACCTCGAAAATTAAGGTTGGAGAAAGAACTTTTGCATTATTTGGCTGCCAGAGTAAGAAGGGGATCAGCCAGCCAGTTTTTCTGAGCAACCACTGCCGCATTTTCTGGGATGGGAAGCTGAGCAGATCGACTGTGTTCACCGGGTCATGGTGCACAGGCCCAGTTAGGACCAGCACCCCCGCCTGGTCCTAGTGCATTTCCAGTCCTATAGAGACAAGCAAAAGTTATTGGAAGCTTCCAGAATGCTGAGGAAGGAACCACAGGCCCTGTTTTACAAGGGATCAAAGATTATGTTTTTACAGGACTTTTCTGCGGCCGTGATCCGTAAGAGGAAGACCTTTGATGAGGTAAAGAGGAGGCTGAGGGATCTGGATATCCAATTCTCTCGAAGGTACCTGGCAGTGCTCCGTTTCTGCCATGATGGGTCTGTACATGTCTTTGACTCAGAGAAAGCAAAGAACTTTTTGGACACTTTAAAACAGACTGAATGGCTCAAGCAAAATGGACAGTAATAGTTTCTTTTGTTTTGTTGTGTCCCTTTAATTTTTTTTCTTCTTCTTCTCTCTTCCCTTTTCCCTTTCATGGGGTTTGGGAAGTGTTGTCGGAACTTCTTTTTCAGCAATAATGGAGGTTGATATATGGGTGGGAAGGGTGAAATGCCCACTTTTAATTCCTTTGGTTGTAAGATTTATGTATTCTTTACTTTCGTTTTGCCTGGGTTTGGGGCGTGGCTTCAGCTCAAAGTGTTAGTGCCCTCTATGGGTAGTGGGGGGGGGGAGTGCAGGGAAGCCTCGTATTATCTGTTTTTTGTATCGGTTCATTGTAGGTGTGATTTTTAAAAGTTTTGGCTTGGTAGTTTTTGTAGATGTGTTCTTCAGGCCTTATGAGTCACCACTCGGCATGTTGTGAGTAGGGTTCTTCCTCTCAGGTATTCACGGGCTGTTTTAGATGACTATAGCTAATTGTTTGTTCCAATGGTGCACCTGGAATATTAAGGGGAGTCACTCACTGATTAAGAGAAAGAAAGTACTCCAAGTCTTAGAAGAGAGAGAGTTGGTGTTGCTCTGTTACAAGGAACCCACCTTGATGAAAAGGAGCATCTAAATTTGCAGCGAGGGATGGGGGGTGGCGGGCATTTGGCCAGGTGTTCTTTTCATCTTTTAACACTAAAAGCAGGGGAGTGGTTATACTCGTTCAGAAGAATCTCCCATTCCAGTTGTTAGATCAAATTAAGGATGAATATGGGGTGGGGTTGTGATTCTCAAAGCTCTAGTACATGGTGAGGAGTACGGCTTACTGAATGTTTACCGTTCCCCGACACACACCCTTAAATTTCTGATAGTATGGTGCTAAGTTGATTGCCCTTGGAATGTGCCATACTATTATAGGGGGAGACTTTAATCGCCCCTTGGATCCCACAGCGAATAGGATGTCCAGGGGTCCCCAGGGCACCTCTCCACAATTTAAACAATTGGTGGATTTATGTGTGGAGTTGGGATTGATGGGTGTATGGAAATGTCTTCACCCAGTGGGTAGGGATATGACAGTGCAAGAGGTACAGGAGGCGGTAAGGCAGCTCCAAAGTGGTAAGGCACCCGGCCCTGATGGCCTTCCAAGTAAGTTTTATATGGAATTTCTGAATATGTGGGCCAGGCCAATGCTGGACATGTACAATTATTCGTAAAGTCAGGACCACCTCCCGCCCTCTTTGAGAGAAGCTAATGTTTCTCTCATTCTCAGAAGAGGGAAGGCCCCGGAGGACTGTGCTTCGTTTAGATTCCCTACAATATGGAAACAGGCCCTTCGGTCCAACAAGTCCACACTGACCCTCCGAAGAGCAACCCACGCAGTCCCATTCCCCTACATTTACCCCTGACTAATGCACCTAGTACCACGGGCAATTTAGCATGGCCAATTCACCTAACCTGCACATCTTTGGACTGTGGGAGGAAACTGGAGCACCTGGGAGGAAACCCACGCAGACACGGGGAGAATGAGCAAACTCCACACAGACAGTTGCCCGAGGCGGGAATTGAACCCGGGTCACTGGCACTGTGAGGTGCTAGTGCTAACCACTGAGCCACCGTGCCGCCCAAAGGCCCATTTCGCTGCTAAACATGGATTTTAAAATTTTATCTAAGACTCTCACCTTGAGATTGAAGAAGGTGTTGCCCTCTATTGTAAAGGAGGGCCAGACAGGTTTTATTAAGGGCCATAAGTCCTCTAATAACATTAGAACATGGTCCAGGTGTGCCAGTGGAGGTCGATTCCAGGATTGGTAGTCTCCCTTGATGTGGAGAAGGTGTTTGACCGGATGGAGTGGCCATACCATTTTTACGTTCTGGAGTGATTTGGTGTCTTTACCAGAGGGTGGAAGTACTATATAGTGATCCTATGCCAGCAGTCCTTACTAATGGTAAAACATCTAATAATTTTAGTATCGGTAGAGGCAGCCAACAAGGTTGTCTCCTCTCGCTGCTGTTGTTCACGCTGGTGACTCAGCCGCTGGCGGAGGCTATCCAGAGGGACCCTAGTATAGTTGCCCCAGAAGTGGGATTGGGGTGCATAAGATCACACTCTATGCAGATGACGTTCTCCTTTTCCGAACCGGGCACTGTATGTGCTTTATTTAATACAATATATCAATTTATTTGGCTCTTTTTCGGGATACAAGATTAATTTTATGAAGTCGGAGGCCATGTCCCTGGGCGGTCTTGGGGGAATACCCAATCTTGAAGGTGAAATCCGACTCCCTTTCAGGTGGTCACAGGGAGGTTTTCTGTACTTAGGCATTTTCATTACTCCTCCCTTTGACCAATTATATAAGGCTAGCTTTGTGCACTTGTTCGATAAGAGAAGGCAGGACCTTCAGTGTTGGAAAGTCCTTCCAGTCTCTTGGTTAGGCCAAATAGCTCTTATTAAAATGAAGGTTCTTCCTCGCTTATCATATCCCACATGAATGCTCCCTCTGATGATGCTGAGGCAAACGTTACAGAGACTCAACGGTTGGTTCGGCTCTTTTATTTGGTATCACAGATGGCCTCTCATTAAGCTTGCCAAATTGCAGCCTCCCCAGGGAAGGGGGTGGGCATAGACTTTCCAGATATTAAGAGGTATCAAATAAGCTCACTAATATCCTTTGTGAATGACTGGGCTTGTGAGGACCCACGGTCAATATGGCTGGATACCAAGGCCTCCCAGGCGAAGTGCCCCCATAATTAATCAGTTATTCATGGATAAGATGAGAGCAGTCACGGAGTATTATCTGAACCCAATTGTCATCAATATAGCTAACGCGTAAAGAGTGATGCATCAAAGTGAAGGCAGTTTATCTATAACTCCTTTCTCACTCCGGTAGTAGGAATGCCAGGGTTTATGGACTCTGGTTTTAAATCATGGGTATCCAGCGGAGACTCTTGTCTGGGAGATTTATTTGAAGGGGGAGGTCACGATGTCCTTCAATTAGTTGATTCACAAGTATGAATTGCCCAGCAGGGACCTCTTTCAGATCAGGGTCTTTATCCAGAAAAAGACTACAATTCTCATTCATCCTTATAGGTCTGAGGTAGAGAGGAGAGTGCTTCAGGCTACAGGTACTCTCCTGATTAGTACCCTTTACCCGTTCACTGGGAGGTGACGCCTTGAAAGATATTGAGCAGCTCTGTGGGGTCTGGGAGTAGAGATTTTGTCAGAGATATGGGAAGACATTTGGAGAGAATGTAAGAAAGATCTCGATCTGCAACAGGACGCGTGCTATGCAGCTACAGGTTCTTCATAGCGTTTATCTGGCCCCAGAGCGACTTGCTAAATTCAAAAAGGGAGAGCCTCCATTGTGCCCTAAATGCAAAATAGGTACTGGCACTCTTACCCATTGATTCTAGTCATATCACAAGCTTGGCAAGTATTGGGTGCTATAGTGAGTGTCACCGGGGGGGGGGCGGTGGGTGGGTCCTGGGGACTGAGGTCAAGGCAGATCCGGAGTCTCTTCTCCCGGGCCTGTCAAATTTGCCTTCGTTAGATGAGCATGGGAAAAAGCTGTTTAATATTTTTACACATTGTGCGAGGCAGAACATTTTGATGAGCTGGGCCTCAGAAAGCCCTCCGGGCCTGCCAGGATGGCGTAGATTAGTCATGGAACACATCCCCTGTGCTTCCTTACCAGTACGGTGCACTAGAAAACACAACTTTTCTACAAGACATGGCGGCCCTTTCTGAACCACTTAGAAGCAGATCTGTTGGCCATATTAACTAGAGCCTTTGTTTAGCCACAAGGCCTGGGTCTGATGGGCTGGGTGCCCTGAGAGGAAATACGGGTATGCTAACTGATGCTCCCGATGATGGGGAGCTTTGGTGGGGTTGTACTGAGTGGTCTGATTTAATTTAATTTAACTTATTTTGTAAATTATTAATTGAATTGTAGTATAGGTAGCTTTTTCGTTTATTATTTATTTTGTAGAGTAGAGTAGTAGTTGGCTTATTGTAATTGTTATATTCTTAGTTTGTTATATTTTATAATTTTGTAAAGAATAAAAATTATTCAATTAATAAAAAAGCAAGTCAGCAAACAACCTACAAATGAAGTTTTCAACAGTATCACAATCGGGCTTTGCAACATAAAGACCCTCACTGTTCAGTTGACATCACAGTATGTGCACATCCAGAACACAGTAATAGTCTTGTGCACTGTTACTTCCAGATGGGAAAATACTGATTTGACTGTGGATTCCTTCAGTTATTAAACATCACGGGTCTGAATTTGGAACTTCTTCAGAGTTGTGACATAGCTTCTATGATATTTCATTTTATAATTAGAAATACCAGTTAAAAAGTCTAATTTACGCACTGAAATTAGCAAATAAGATAAAAAACATAAGTTCATGAAGTTCCTGAGGCTGAAATTAAGACAAGTCATGATTGTCAGTAATGTGCTTAGGTCAATATGCTTTTTAGCCCCATTTTATACATGTGGCTTTTCATCTGCTAGTTTGCACTTTAGTCTTTAATGCTGTATTGCTTCACAAAATTCACCAGATTATTACTCCAACCTCATCATTTAACAGAAACAATTTTTACCAATGCATCACAGGATGGAAGGTTGTCCCTTCCAAGCTCACTCACCCCATTCTTCCACTGCTGTTCAAGTTTTTCTGTCTCTGTCTTCCTCCAGTCAGTCAGACAGCGTTGGATTGTGAATCTCTCACACAACTTAGGAAGAGCCAAGCCATTGTCCATTTGGCAGAAACTTTCGAGGTAAGTCAGCATGATCTTTTGAAATTCCTCTTCAGAAAGTAAAAGTGGACTTTTCATTAGGTTC
Organism: Chiloscyllium plagiosum; assembly: GCF_004010195.1. Lineage (NCBI taxonomy): Eukaryota > Metazoa > Chordata > Chondrichthyes > Orectolobiformes > Hemiscylliidae > Chiloscyllium > Chiloscyllium plagiosum. Next base: position 23,606,965 of record NC_057741.1, on the reverse strand, counting down.
CTTTAAAGAAAATAGAAATGAATCATTAGATTAATCCCAGGGATAAATGAAGCAGAAATGTTCATCGATCACATATAAATATGGGCACATTACACTGATCCAGCTCATTTCACAGATACCCATCATGTATCTAACTTATGTAGAGGTTTTAAAACACTTTTTTTGTTATATTAGTATTTAATAGGTCATTCTTTGGCCATCTAACCATCCCATGTAGTTATGCAAGCTGACTCCAGTCTCTTCGGAGAATTTTGCTTGCCATATATTCCAAAACTCCCCAGTTGGAATCTGAATAAACAGCACGTTACAATTGCTATCTGAAACATAGGATAATTTTTATAGTTGTTCGGAAGCTATGAAAAGTTGACATTCTAATCCTTTTCGAAACATTACTTACAAATACATTCTGTACACTTAGTTTTAAATATTAACCTGTGTCACACACTATAGTTTCACTGAACAATTCAAATAAAAATATTTGAAGAGGCGACTGGCCATATTTCTAATCTATATTAATGCTCACATAATTTCCAAAAGCTGAACACAACAGCTGAAGTCAAATTTGCAGGGAGAAAGATGGAGAATGTTAGGGTTAACAAGTGGATTTATCCTAAGACAATTCTGTGGAATTACATTTTTTTTTAAACTGAAGTCCTGTGAATAGACTGAAAGGCTTTGCAAGATTCAGTGAACTAGCACTCAAAGCCCCAGAAAATGTACTTTCAAGTATTGGCCCCGCTGGCAAAGCAGATGGTATTACAGATGTCAGCTATTATCATAATTCACGCAATTACTACTCCTGTGTACCATGATTTGTAAGCTGAACAAAAAATAGATTGAGAGCCCTAGCCACACAGCAATGTAGTTTGATACCCAATATTGATTTCAAGCACTCATAAAACAGTAAACACGATTGCAACATAACTTCATATTATCACAATAAGGCAGCCAATCAAAATCAGTTTTGACCTCAATATTTAGATGCAGAATGAATGGTTGTAGCTGCGTTTCTAAAATTAAAAAAATTCAAATGGAATTGTAAGATTAAGATAAGAGATAAAAACAAAACAGCTGGGTTTTTCTATTGCTCAAATCTAAGAGGTCAGCACAGGACTTGACTACTGGAGCCCTGGTCTGTCCTTGCAGTCTAAGTTATTGTCTGTACGAGGTACAGATTTGTTGAAGTCTTGCCAGTAAGCAGGAGTCCACTGGTGGGTCTGATGAAAATCCAGTTAGTACAGAAGGCAGAAAAGGGAAGGAAGAGTTTCAGGGATTGCAACACATCGAAAGGCTGAGCCTGAAATCTTACTAGGAGTGTTTCAAATACTTTTCCTGAAAATTGCCTGAAAATTGGCTTTTGGGATGAACCAATTTATTACGATAGAGAGGGTTTCACAAACTAAATTGGTCAGACAGTCTTTTCTGACCATCCTGGTTCAGATCTTCATAAAGGGTGAGGCAGAGTTACTCTTCTGACCTCTTCCTTTTTCTGATTAGACTTCAGCTCATTCTGGCACTGCACTAAAGGCAGACTGGCAGTTCTTTCAGAGTGTTGGAAAGGGACTTGGAAACAAGGACCCGTTGGCATTTACAGGCAGCAGATGGGGAAAGGGCAAACATCTGTAGCAATGCTAGAAAAGAGCAGGGGAGCAACTGGATGACTCATCACCAATTTACTGATTGAGATTCTGCCTGGCTTAGGGCAGAATAACAAAGTAAAATCTAATACAGAATTTTTTTGGTTCAAAATACTTTGTTGAGTGAGATTCATTGTGCCTAAACCATCACGGCTCAGAGAATTTTCTTTGCCAACTAGTTTAGATGGATTGGCCATGCTAAATTGTCCGCAGTGTCCAGTGGGTGGATTAGCCATGGTAAAATGTGGGGTTCTGGGGCTAGGCTATGGAGCAGGGGCTAGGTGGGATGCTCTTCAGAGAGTTGATGTGGTCTCAGTGGGCCAAATGGCCTCTTTCCACACTGAAGAGATTTTATGATTCTGCTCTTCGCCTAATTAATTATGCAACTGAGGTCTTGAGCACCTTTCTTGAGGACGTATGTGGTTGGAGAGGCAGAATTACTCACCCCCGTTGAGAACTCTTGGTTGTCGCATCATTAACACCTCATAAAAACCAGTTGAGTACCACTTCAGATGCTGCAAGCTAGGAACTCACAGCATGGTGCCTAGCCACATGGCCTGAAGAAAGAATAGCCCATTCTCCACTTTACAGACAGGAACCAGAAGGTGTTCATCGATGGAGTTGTGGAGATGAGGGTAGCCCTGTTTCCTGTGGAATAGGAAGGCCATAACACCTGACTGAACCAGCCTGGACCCAATCTGCAGCTCAGGTTAGTCCTGTGTCTGAGGTAAAGCAGGAGGCCTCGCGATGCAGGAGGAAAGTCAATGATCTTCTCTCTGCTACTACCTTCACACTCGAGGCCACCACTCACTGTAATGCTACCACAGCACATGCTCTCTCACCAACACTCATGGACTTCAACTCTCACTATTGCAAGCATCATGTCTATTAGAGTGCTTTCATGCACCTCATTATGAACCCTTCCCACTCACTCACTTACTGGGGACAACTTACTTGCTCTCTTGCCCTTGCATTACCACTACTGTTGTTTCAGCAATATTAATACCTCCCTTTGCGTCACTGCAGGAAGAAGTCATCCATTCCCCTGATATCTCAACAGCAATTCAGTTGGCCTACCTGTAATCCATAAGCTGCTTTCACTTGGCCTACAAGACTGACCATGGCCTACTCACCAGACTTCAAGGAAACAGATCCTGGGCCTAATTGAGTGTGACCAACTCACTGGAGCGAAATAGGATGAACCTCTTGACTGTCTGGCTCAAGTGACCTTAATCACCCTTGACCTCACTAAGGATTGCTTTCCTTTGAGTCATACATTTCCATTTGCTTGAAGCACATGCAGTGTGCTGGCCACGCAAACTAATGGCAAAACACTGAATGAGAGGTGTTGATGCAGCACAGTGCCATACAGCAACATGTCCACCCCATCGACAACTCCATGCTCCACACTGTGACAAGCTGCCTGCCTCTCTGCCCACACGATAAAGTAATGCAGGTCATAGAAGCTGGCAGCCTGTAGGTCAGCACTGAAGATCCTGTGTGTTAGGAAAACAACATGACCCACAAAGGGGCTGGTGATCTGTTAAGTCAGTGCTGAAGTCAGTGAGTGTAACTCCTTGTTAACAAAGCAATGTGAAGCATATAGAGACTGGCAGTTTTCAGGTACGTGCAAAGTGAGTTATAGAGTCATAGTTTGTGCTTAGAAATTAAACTAAGAGCCATAACACCTCTCAATACGTGATATATATGTGTCCCTGCATGCAGGACGACCTGGCAGAAACACACAAGACATATATATCCCGGCATTCCAAAGGAGTGAAGGGCTGAAGTGGTCTGAGATAGTCCCAGTGTAGGGACAATATTATGAGGAAGCTGGTGTTTTGCCACTGCTGACTGGTATCACGGTGGGTGGCACGGTGGCACAGTGGTTAGCATTGCTGCCTCACAGCGCCTAAAACCCGGGTTCAATTCCCGCCTCAGGCGACTGACTGTGTGGAGTTTGCACGTTCTCCCCGTGTCTGCGTGGGTTTCCTTCGGGTGCTCCGGTTTCCTCCCACCATCCAAAGATGTGCAGGGTCAGGTGAATTGGCCATACTAAATTGCCTGTAGTGTTAGGGAAGGGGTAAACGTAGGGGTATGGGTGGGTTTCGCTTCGGCGGGTCGGTGTGGACTTGTTGGGCCGAAGGGCCTGTTTCCACGCTAATCTAAATCTAAAATCTAAAAATCTAAAATCAAGGTTGCCATGGAGCATAATGGACATTGTTATGGAGAAGCATTTGCATGATGGCACAGCACAAACACTTGCTGAGCTGCAGCCAACAAGTACTCACTCTGATTTACATGTTCGGAATTTGCACCATCCAATTTATTGAGGAAGGAAAGAAGTGGTGCATAAATAAGGTGAATTGGACCGTTAATAAGGTGCAAATGTGTGGAAATAAGGTAGTCACTGCTCAATGGTGGGATTTGGAAGTGAGTTCTGAAATTGAAAAAATTGATACTTTCACTCTTTCCATATTTTACACCTTCTTCACCACACAAGGTAGGGGAAAATTCCATCCTCTGTTTCTGATCTATGTAACGTTTGAGAAAGACAGTGCAGAAATTTCCATATCGATTTTGACATTTTCATGCAAGAAACCTTAGAATATGAAAAGTCAATCATCATGTCAAACCTATCCCAAAGGACATACCAACTTATCATATTTATCCAGTTATGTGAAAAAAGTTCAAAAATGAGGGCACCGTTCTATAAGGACTGTTTTCAGAAGTCAGCTCACCACATCGCTTCAGGGACCATTTGGAATGGGCAATAAACACTGGCCTTGCTGGCAAAAAATATATCCCAAGCTTACATAGTACAGGTCAGGGGGCAAGACAAAAATCACCTCGAGTTCCTCAAGACAGACAAGAACAAAATCCAGAAAACACAAACAAGATGAGTGTACATTCGTGTCTCTATCATAATCTTACACGGAAAATAACAGTTGGTCGAGTCATCTCACTCATGTTTAAACTGCTTTACATATAAACAATGTTTAGTTGGCCGTAAGGATAAAATTTATTGAAACAGATCTCTTCTAATGTCAGAGCTTTGTGTAATAAAATATGACTGGGAATGTTCACTTTGGAAATACATTTTGAGCAGGGGCTCCAATTATCTTTCTGGCTAAATTGGCTAAGGCGATGTGCACATTAACTTTAAAATTCTTAAGTATTTAATCTCAATGTTGATTGCTTGGCTGAAGGAACTGAGCTGAACAAGAATGTAACCAATGCCATTTGATTACATTATGTATCCAGAATTCCACTCAGCTTTTAAAAATCAAAGGAGTCAGCAATCTGACAAAATTGTCCACGAATTGCTAATTAAAATGATTTTTCATCCACAGCTGTATGAACTCCATGTACCTTAAGGAGAAGGTTTACCTGAAGGGCCTCTAGTTTAGTAAATGCAGGCCTTGGCACTAACAGCTCAAGAATAAATTTTGAAACTTGAAAACACACTTACTGGAAAACCAATTTATTCCAATGGCGTAAGAAATTCTGTTCTTCAATTTCTGAATGTAGTTGTTTTGATATGTTTCCCTTAACTTTCTCGAGCGATTCATTAGTTTTACGCTCATCGATTTCTGCTTGCTCTGTTTGTTCGTCCTGGTGAATGTTTATTTCCTTATCCTGATCTTCTATCACTTGTCTTAAATAGTCCTTTGGAACGCCAAGATTGACCAACTTCTGATAAAATTCAGCATGGATTGTTTTAAGTTTCATCGAGGCATTTTTGATAAGTTGCATATTAAGGGTTTCCAGTTGGTCCACTGCATCTTTGTCCAATTTCTCCACCAATTCTCCGAGTTCTGCACAATGATTGTGTAAAAGCTCACGCCAGTCCATGAGGTATTTTTTATGATTGTAATGTCTTTCTCCTAAGGTGTTGAGAAGAGATGCCAGCTGCTTTTGTTGGTGCTCTTGCTCACAAATCTAATCATATAAAGAATTAGATTAAACACAAAATACTCATTTTAAAGCAAGACTATGCTAGCCAGACTCCCTCTAGTTCCAGGAAATAGATTTGACAAAAACTGATTAAAAGCAAAATAAAATGTCTCTGATCAAAGGCAAAAGACCTTTGAGCAAAATCATTCACCTTGATGAAAATGGGTCCAGGGACATAAGGATATATCAGGTATGCTACCACAATGTAGTTGGCATCTATGATAGGTCTAAGATACAGATCAGGGAAATCCATGGATGAAAGTATCTGGGGTAGCATTGCCTCTCAGAGCTATATTGAGCTAAGTTGATTCCTGGTTACTAACAGTGCAGCCTGTTTAGCATTCTTCAAAGATATAAGTGAAGAACACTAGATATATCGTCCAGGCAGTGTCTCACAGTGCTATCAGCCTCCAAGGAATCAACATACCGCATAATAAGTCTATACAGTATCTCTAGAGGAGAGGCTAAGCAAACAAATTCATCCTTCATAATATTAGAGACTTAATATATCAATACACTTGGAATATTTTATTAATAAAGGGCCGATTATCAATGAATTCTAGAAACAAGTGCTAGTCATGTTAATTACAATGCTGCCACCAACTGGTTTTGGTTTACATATATCTCATTTGTTGAATTTATATCCATTATCCTCCGGAATTGTTAATGATTTCAAAATCTTCAAAGTTTGTGAGAAGATTTGTAGCTCGGGTGCTCGTTGTTGTGGTTCTGTTCGCCGAGCTGGGAATTTGTGTTGTAGGCGTTTTGTCCCCTGTCTAGGTGACATCCTCAGTGCTTGGGAGCCTCCTGTGAAGCGCTTCTGTGATGTTTCCTCCGGCGTTTATAGTGATTTGTATCTGCCGCTTCCGGTTCAGTTCCAGCTGTCCGCTGCAGTGGCCGCTATCTTGGGTCCAGGTCGATGTGCTTATTGATTGAATCTGTGGATGAATGCCATGCCTCTAGGAATTCCCTGGCTGTTCTCTGTTTGGCTTGTCCTATAATAGTAGTGTTGTCCCAGTCAAACTCATGTTGCTTGTCATCTGCGTGTGTGGCTACTAAGGATAGCTGGCCGTGTCGCTTCGTGGCTAGTTGGTGTTCATGGATACGGATC
>NC_057741.1:23565806-23599628 GCF_004010195.1 Chiloscyllium plagiosum | reverse complement strand
GCTAACGATCCGCATTCATGAACACCAACTAGCCACGAAACGACACGACCAGCTATCCTTAGTAGCCAGACACGCAGATGACAAGCAACATGAATTCGACTGGGACAACACTACTATTATAGGACAGGCCAAACAGAGAACAGCCAGGGAATTCCTAGAGGCATGGCATTCATCCACAGATTTAATCAATAAGCACATCGACCTGGACCCAAGATAGCGGCCACTGCAGCGGACAGCTGGAACTGACAACCGGAAGCAGCAGATACAAATCACTATAAACGCCGGAGGAAACATCACAGAAGCGCTTCACAGGAGGCTCCCAAGCACTGAGGATGTCACCTAGACAGGGGACGAAACGTCTGCAACACAAATTCCCAGCTCGGCGAACAGAACCACAACGATTTCAAAATCAGGGTATGTTGGGCTCTGATTCCACAGATGTAAATGACCTTTTACTATCTCACCCCAGTTCACCATTATTCACATGTGAGTCACAACAATATATGGTATCCAATTCTCCACAGAGCTAAAACCCATCTTTACCTAACATGAAACCAACCTACAACTTGTTTTAGATTTTTTAAAAATAATGTTCATTTTTTCTGAGAGGACAATTTAAAATTAATCTCTAATGTTCTTGTTTACTGAAACAATGGGGGCAATTTTCATGCTGAAAGATGGGAATTGTTAAATGTTAAAAGAAAAGTTTTCATTTCTCATACACACACTTCCAGTTCCAATGGTGGAAGTAAGATGGGCTTAAATGTGACAGCCTCATATTCACTTTACCTTATTAGACTGCTTGGCTAGGTTTTCCAATTGTCAGGAAATCCATGTGGGTGCACGTGGAGTGGGAACTGAGAGGAAAACTTCTCCGAAAACAAAGTTGGAAACAATTGAAACCGAAAGGAGTGAATAATTGTACAGGTCAGTTTAATTGGTCAATTGAATGTACAAAAAATTTCCAAAAATCGAAATATCGCTCCCTGCTAGATCTTGTGGTTAGGATTCACATCTCTTAATCAGTCTGATTTTTCTCTTCCTCACCAGAGAGATTCCACAACAGACTGTTTTAGCACCACAATTGTTTTATGTGAGGTTGATGGATTTAAACTTTGCATGACCCAAAGTTGCACGTTTGGAGTGGCAGAACATGTAAAATATATGTAAGCTGCCTAACCACACCCTTCCCACTCACTCTTGAACTCATTCAGGTAATAGTCCAGGAGGTGAGCAAAATACCAAGGTACGAGCCTGCAAAATGTAGTTAAATCAATAATTAAAGGTAATTAGGCTTGTTAGAAAATCTATTATCCTGACTGCAATGCTGCACATACCAAATGTATCGTGAGTGTGGTGCTGGAAAGGCACAGCATGTCAGGCGGCATCCAAGGAGCAGGAGAATCGACATTTCAGGCATAAGCCCTGTTGATTCTCCTGCTCCTCGGATGCTGCCTGACCTGCTGTGCTTTTCCAGCACCATACTCTCAACTCTGATCTCCAGCATCTGCAGTCCTCACTTTCACCTAAATACTAATGTATGGATGGTGTGGACACTTGGGCAGAAGTGGACAGTCCTATTTCTTGAACGAAAGGTTTTAAAGGGGGAAGAGGAGGTCAGATGGAATGTACCATCTTCAGGTGGGTGCTGGTCACACTTAAAAGGCAAACTCTCCTTCTTCCCTATGTGCCTGTTGGTCAGAGCCCAATCTCCCAACCCTTTCCTCAAAGTGGTCAAACCCACCCCATCCAATACCTCTGACTTACCCCACTCCAAAATCCATCGGGACCTCCTCATAGTTCCAAATGTGGCCATTATTAAACTCTTAGTGCTGCTGTAACTATTGGAGCTGCTGGCCAATACCTACTGAGGAACAGGAGTCTCACCACTTTAGTCAACCCACAGGCACCATATGGTTGTGGGGTGGGCTCCATCTTAGTCCATCAGCTGGACATTGACTTTCCTTCTCTAGGTGGTTATGCCTCAGTAAAACTCTAACCTTCAACATGTTGCAAGGTAGTTACCAAATGGCCACTGGAGAAAATGTCTGTGATTATCTAATGTACCAAGACATTCTATTACTTTAACGGACAACTCACCAAAGTGATTCACTAGTATAAATGCAAAGTGGAGTTAGTTAGAAAAACAGTGCAACTGCAAAGAAACAATTCAGCTCTCAACATTCCCAAGTGGTTTCCTGACGGCTTTGATCAATCTGTTATTTTGCTTTTCCATAAAACCTAGCAAAGTATATCTATTCAGGTCATGAGTTCTGGCATGAAATACTGTGACAAATGCTTCAAATTCCCCCCTCTGATGAGTTTCTTAACACATCAGCAGATCTAATAGCAATGGGAGTATAACATGGTTCAATTTCAGCTTGAAGTACAATTTAGCATCTGCCATAACTACTCTCATTGCTCCAACTTTGTCAGCTCCAACCCCTACCCAAATATTCACATTTTATCACTGCTGGAGTATTTACAATTTATATAAAGAAACAGAAATCCTGCTTTTTGGTATCTTGATCTACTTTTACAGCAAATTCAGCCAATATTCTAAAATAAAGGTATTGCTTGTTCACATTTCTCATAGAATGATAGAATCCCTACAGTGTGGAAACAGGCCTGTCGGCCTAACACGTCCACACTGACCCTCTGAAGAGTAACTCACCCAGACCCATTCTTCTACCCTAATACTCTACATTTACCCCTAACTAACGCATCTAACCTACACACCCCTGAACACAATGGGCAATTTAGCACAGCCAATTCATCTAACCTGCACATCTTTGGATCGTGGAAGGAAACCAGAGCAAACCCACACAGACATGGGGAGAATGTGCAAATCCCACACAGACAGTTGCCTGACACTGGAATTGAACGAAGGTCCCTGGCGCTGTGAGGCAGCAGTGCTAACCACTGAGCCTCTGGACTGCTCTTTTTTTTGTTAATTACAGGGGAGAACTTCAATGGGAGGTGGTGGGGAAGACTTTCCTAGATCTCCAACTATTAATTTAGCAGGTCCCCAGTAGAATAGCCTGACGTGGTTTCTCCACAGTTCAAGAATATAGTAGAAGATTAGGAGAACTGGGTGCTTGGAAATTATTGGCAAAAAGGTGATATTAACAACAGGCAGTTGCCAAAGAACTGATGCACTGATCTCTGTTCTGTAACATAGTTCAAAACAATTTAGAAGGCTGAAGTAAAATTTGATTTATATGTTTCTCTCAAGACTATTAGCATGCAGCTTGTAAGGATGACCGCTTCATTTTTTAAGGTTCCACGCAGTACTTTCTCTCACGTTCATTTTTGTTCTCCAAATTCCATTTTTTATTTCAGCTCAGCTATGTTCTGTCAGACATAAATATGCATAGGAATTGGAAAGGACAGAATTGCAGTTCATTTACTTTTTTGAAAATGTGCTCTCGTCTCTCACTGATCAATTTGCAATGAATTAGTTTCTTCTCTTGATCCATGACCTCATCCAGCTTCTGCTTCACAACAAGTACTTCCTGTTGCACAACGTCCAATACAGATTCCAGCTGATCTTCTGTTAGATAAGTAGTGCTGCAATAAAATAAAATACATCTCCAATGAAATAATTCAAAGACATTTAAAATTGTACCCATAAAAACCCACTGTTAATTTGCAAGGTTTACAAATACATTAAAAAAACTTAAAATGTATTTAAAACAGGCCTCAGTATGCACATACTTAAATTTGATTTTCTTGTTGTGATTCTATGCTATTTTACTTCTCCTAACAGGTTTATATTCAGAGCAAACTATGTGCAGAATTATCCAACACACTATCTCATTAGTTTACATTGAAGTTTGAAATAGAGCAGGATTTTCAATTTTTAAAATCATATCCATATAACTGTCAATCTGTTGAGGATAGATGTATATTTTCTGCCATGAGATTTGGATTTTAACACAGGAGAGTTGATGAAATTAAAGCCAGTTTAAATGAAATGAGTTTGAACTATTCCAAAACAGTTTTTCATAAGCTTAAATAAACCTGTAAGTATCCCTAAGCAAGCATTAATTCCATTTCTGTATGAGTCACCGTACGGAAAACAGAAACGTCAAATTGGCCCATTAGATGTTGAATTATTAGATTTTGTTGAGGAATATTTCTGGATGAAAATTGGGTCATACAATACAGAGGAGGATGGACAATCTATACCTGAAGTGAGATGTTTAATGTTAATTCAGAGTACAAATGATAGAAAAGATTAGTGTTATAGTCTGATCTTAATTATCATTTAATTTCATTGTCAAAATGAGTTTCAATTTGATGAGGGCAACCTATTTCTCTTACAGCCTCCTAAAATAAATTTTAAAAATGCACTGGGAAATCTAATGTTATAGAATATATCAGAAGAGGGTGATGGTTACGTTTTATAATAGTTGATCTCCTGTGACAATGCAAATGGAAAGTGGGAGAATATAGTCACTGCCATCATTCCCTGATGCCAGCATGTTGTCCTTCTGTCACCCCTCCTCTACTCTTCATGCTTGGGTTTTTTTTCCAATAATGGAAGGAAAAAAACCCCCAAGAATGAAGTGTGGTTTGTCCAAAGTTTGGTGACAAGCCCAGACAGATGGATCAGGTCAGGCGCAGTAGGCCTGAGCATGGAGGTCAGGTGAAGCTGTTGAGACCTGAGGCTGGAGGGCGGTTATTGCCAGGCTGAAGGTGGAGACAACATAGTTAGCAACAGCTATGGAGGTGATTGAGACAACAGTGGATGCAGAGGAAGAAAAGTAACAATGGGATGGGAGAGGAGGAGATGATAAAGAACTAGGACAGCAAAGAAAAAACCTGCCTGAACTCTGAGTTAAGGACAGGATGGCACCATATGTGACATCCCTAGGAGCTTCCTGTACTGCTCTGAGCCAACAGATGGGCTACACAGCCTTTGCCCAATAGGTGCTGCACTTGTTGGAGGTTGACTATGGTTCTAGCCCCAGTCCAGCTCACCCAACTCACACTAAATCTTAATGATTACTTCTAATATCTTATGATGGCAAATTTAAGAAACTAGAATGGCATTTGACTGCTTTTGATGACTCCTAAAGTAGCAATGATCAAAAGGGATCATAATGTTAGAAGTTATAATACTGAATACTTTTGATGACAAAAGATTATTGGCTCATTGATCAAAACTCATTCCAAATTGCACCTTTCGATAATATACTGATCATTCTGTGTACAACTAAACAGAAAACCAATGTCAATATTTTTTCCATAGGGCAGTTTTTCTCGCTTTCTTTTCTGGATTTTATTTGTAGATATCGAGGAGATGGTCGCCCAGTGATGATGTCACTGGATTAGTAATCCGGAAACCCGAGCTAATGCTCTAGTCAAATCATGGAAGCTGATGGAATTTCAATCCAATTAATAAAATCTAAGAAATGATGACTGTAGAGCGATCAGCTGTTGTAAAAAGCCACTTGTTTCTCTAGTGTCCTTTAGGGAAGGAAATCGCTGTCCTTACCTAGTCTGGCCTATGTGTGACTTCAGATCAACAGCAATGTAAATGACTTTTAATTGTCCTCCAAAAGGGTCTAGCAAGCCATCCAGTAATTAGGGGTAGGCAAAAAAAAATGCAGGCCTTGCCACTGACACCCATACCCCTCCAATAATTAAATAAAATATAGAATGAGGAGTGCGAACAGTTTGCATGAGTGATTGTTGGGCTCTCTCACTTGGGCTGGTTTGGCAGATCAATTCTAGCGTAGATGACTAGACAGCGAGCAGCCGCTGGTTATTTGGCTGACTTTGTCTTTCCATTTCTGATGCAATTGGAGTGTTCCAATGATTAAAAACCTATCTGGAATTCACAGGTCTGTGTGGCTCAGCATTAGAGGATGGGGTACATTAATGGACTGAGAAGTCAGCACTATTCTTATCTCTATATACTTTGGTATTATTTAATGGGTAGTTGGACGAATGGCTGAGAGTATTCCCTTTGATGCAAACCTAAAATAGGAATTAAAAGAAGGTCAAATAGTACAAAGTGGAACAACACCAGCATTGCTGAACATTGTATACTTAACAATTCATGAAGTAAGTATATTGATGGATTCTTTTGATCTTTGGCCATATGCCTTAAGTGAAGAAAGCAAGAAATTAATTTGTGCTCTGCTAATCAAAAGGAAATGCATATTCAACAGGCCCTGAAAGTTAGCAAGCATGCATTCATAAGTGAACTATTTGAGTGAAAACAAATTGCAGACAACCAAGTTTCAAATCCAGACAGTAAATAATTAAATATTTTAACAGTATGATTTGATTTTGGATCGACAAATGAACCATATTTCAGTCTAGAACATGCCAATATACTTGTAAGAAAGCAATTTCTTTGCTAAGTGATCGAAAGGTGAGTACCAAAATGCCTATGTTACCAGATGAAGATGCACTAAGTTGTTGCAGCCTAGATGGTCACTTAGGGGATTATGGGAAAAGAGAACAAAAAGTTGATAGCTAGTTATGCAGTGGGGAGAGGGATCGAGAAGACAGCAAGAGAAAAAGAAATCTAATATAGGTCCCATCAATCTAGATTGCTACTTCACACATCTGTACAAGTCTCCTATTTATTGTTAGAGATTGAGAATGATGCAAACATGAAGCAAAAATGGATTAAAGTAAAATGATTTTCATACCTATGGTCTTTCAGGACTATTTGGCATTTGGAAACACAGATGCATTTCAAGTAAACAACTCCACACTGTAGGATTCAAGCTACGATAAACAATTAACTTTATTCTGAATTGTACTCAGTAGTTATTCACACTTTTCTCATACCCACTTGTCAACCATGTGCTTCTTCAGCTAAAAATCAATTCATTAGATCAGGAGGCAATGGCCTAGCGGTATTATTATTAGACTAATAATCCAGAAACTCAGGCAATGTTCTGGGGACCTGGGTTCGAAGCCTGCCATGGCAGATAGTGCAATGTGAATTTAATAAACAATCTGGCATTAAGAATCTAATGATGACTATGAAACCATTGCTGATTGTTGGAAAAACCTATCTGGTTGATGAATGTTCTTTCGGGAAAGAAATGGGTCATCCTTCAGGTCAAGGGTATGTTTTCAGACACTTCGTCACCATGCTAGGCAACATCATCAGATAGCCTCTGGTGAAGCGCTGGTGTTCTGTCCTGCTTTCTGTTGATGTATCTTGGTCTGTTTTGGTGGGTGATATTATTTCTGGGTTCTTTTTCTCAGGGGGTGGTAAATGGGGCCCAAATCGATGTGTTTATTGATAGAGTTCCGGTTTGAATGCCAGGCCTCTAGGAATTCCTGTCCATGTCTCAGTTAACCTGTCCTAGGATAGATGTGTTGTCCCAGTTGAAGTGGTGTCCTTCTTTGTCTGTGTGTAAGGGTACTAGTGATAGCTGTACATGTCTTTTGGTGGTTAATTGGTGTTCATGTATCCTGGTGGCTAGGTTCCTGCCCGTCTGTCCGTTGCAGCCCTTGCAGGATATTTTGAATATGACATTACTTTGCTGGTTGTTGGTACAGGGTCCTTTAGGTTCATCAGTAGCTGTTTCAGTATGCTGGTAGGTTTACTGCCTACAATGATGCCAAGGGGTCAGAGTAGTCTGGTAGTAATCTCAGAGATGTCTTTGATGTATAGTAGTGTGGCTAGAGTCTCTGGCGTGTTGTGTCTACGTGTTTGGGTTAGCTGTTTAGGAATCGGCGAACTTTGTTTATAGGGTACCCGTTCTTCTTGACTACGCTGTATAAGTATTTTGCTTCTGCTGCTCGTAGTTCCTGGATGCTGCAGTGTGTTATGGCCCTTTTAAATAATGTCCTGATGCAGCTCCATTTGTAGGTGTTGGGATGATTGCTCCTGTAGTTGAGTATCTGGTCTCTGTGGTGTTGCTTTGCTGTAGACGCTGATCTGCTTTTCATTCCACTGTGACATCTAGGAAGGGGAGCCTGTTGTTGTTCTCCTCCACCTTTGTGAAATTTATGCCAGTAAGGATGTTGTTAATGATATTGTAGGTTTCCTCTAATTTGTTCTGCTTTATGATGACAAAGGTGTTATCCACATAGAAGATCCAAAGCTTGGGTTGGATCATGGGGAGGGCTACATCACCCGCTTCTGCTAAGAACCCTGATATTGATGATCCCATGGGTGTCCCATTGATTCTTTTGTAGGTCTTGTCATTGAAGGTGAAGTGGGTAGCAAGGCACAGGTCTACTAGCTTGAGGATGCTGTCCTTGCTGATGAAGTTGGTGCTGTCTGGTGTTTATGGTTCATCTAGTAGTGTAGTCAGTCTTTCTTCTCAAACATTTCAAACACCTATGGGCACAATATTCTCAAACTAGCCTGAAGATGGGAAACCAATGCCATCTGACTGGCTGCCACCCGCAAACAACTCTATTTCCTATATGAAATAGGTATTACCAAGATGTGTCAAGTACAAACCACTTCTCAACACCCCACAAGGCAGGAGAACAGCAGAACAGAACAGCCGCAGAATGTTGTGAGAAATGATTAATTATGCCCACAACTGACTCCACAAATACAAACGGGAAATTTTGCCCCAAAAATCTTTGTAAACCAACACAACTGACCAGCAATGGACAAGCACATTAGAACAAGCCAGTAGCATCAAACAACAGCAGACCAAGACAGAGAAAAAAGTATCCTTGCAAGAAAAACTGGACAAGCTCGTGCAAAAGAACAACACAGACAATTCAGAAGCTTGGATTAAGAACCTCTCGGACCGGCCACTAACAAACACGGAGAAGTCTGTCCCAGTAAGAGAGATGAACTATAACCACAGAGACATGGACAAAAAGGACTTCCTAGCAGCACTGGAATCAACCCTGAAAGACAACGGACCTTTGGAGGAAACCCAGCAGGCCATCAGACAGACAGTTGCATCAACACTAAGCAGGAAGAAAGAAGGGAACACCCTCAACACACAGGAAAGGAAAGCCCTAGAAGGATTTTAAAAAGACAGAGACATTGTAATCCTACTGGTAGACAAAGGACGCATGACTGTCATCCTAAACAGAACACGGTACATTGAAAAGACAAACTCACTACTCATAGATACCAACAGGTGGTGATGGGCCCGACTCCACAGTTAGAAAATCGCATCACAGCCGCAGTGAAGAAGATCCACAAATCAGGTGAAATTAACAAGACAGTTCTCCAAAGAATGAAACCTGATGGATCCAACACACCCAATTTCTATGGATTACTTAAGATATACAAAACCAGGAGACCCCCTCCCCCACCCCCAGACCCACAGACTCACTTCTTGGCACACTAACATACAGACCAGCAAAGGAACTTCACCATAAACTGAATTACCTAGTAGAAGACTCATGCCAGTCCATCCACTCCACACAAGAATTCCTGAATATCAAAGACACCAAGGTAGAAGAGGACAAAGCCATGGTCTCCTTCAACGTAATGGCCCTATTCACATTTATCAACATTACCCTAGCCAAAGAAACACTGGCCTCACTGCTAGATGAACGAAGGTCACAAACACCTGACAGCACCAACTCCATCAGCAAGGACAATATAATGTTTAAAGATTAAATTGTACGATGTCTCTGAACATTAAAATAATGTTAAACGGTCAAACTGTACTGTCTTTGGGTCAGGGTGACTCACACTTCATTTAGCCAGCCATTTACTACTACTGTCCTGCTATTATCAAAGTAAACTCTCATTCCATCCCTTCCATTCAAAAATGCTTTCATAGCCATCCCCCAAAGCTAGGGCATATCACACCTACATTGTCTTGGGGAATTGCTGAGTCAGGAAATTGTTTGCATAACAATTCCCCAGGATTAGGGCATTTACATTATCTCCGAGGATGACCTCATCCTCACCACTGTACTTGGAGTAACATGTGATTATGGATGGTGGGGGTGAGGGGTGCGGAGAAGAGTGGCCACAGTTCCTGATTAAGGGTTCTGGCTCGAAACGTCGATTAACCCGCTCCTCGGATGATGCCTGACCTGCTGTGCTTTTCCAGCAACACACTCTAAACTACCTGCAAGCATTACCAACTGACCTGTATAAAGAGGATGTGTTTTTTCCTTTATTCAGGGCCTCTTTTGACTTGACTTCACATATCTGCGAAGCATGTCAAAGGGGTCACCTAGCTTGTACAGGCTTTAATAAACTTTAACTGTTTGCAGACGTTGGCGTGTGCGAATTGCATCTAGTGTGTGAAACCTCAGGAAAAGAACCTAAAAACAATACCCTCAAGCTATGCCTCACTACCCACTTCACCTTCAATGACAATACCTAACAAATTAACAGGACACCCATGGAATCACCAATATCAGGGTTCTTAGCAGAAGCGGGTGATGCAGAGACTAGAATGAACAGCCCTCCCCATGATCCAATCCAAGCTTTGGATCTTCTATGTGGATAACACCTTTGTCATCATAAAGCAGAACAAATTAGAGGAAACCTACAATATCATTAACAACATCCTTACTTGCATAAATTTCACAAAGGAGGAGGAGAACAACAACAGGCTCCCCTTCCTAGATGTCACAGTGGAATGAAAAGCAGATCAGCGTCTACAGGAAAGCAACACCAGAGACCAGATACTCAACTACAGGAGCAATCATCCCAACACCTACAAATGGAGCTGCATCAGGACATTATTTAAAAGGGCCACAACACACTGCAGCACCCAGGAACTACGAGCAGCAGAAGCAAAATACTTATACAGCGTAGTCAAGAAGAACGGGTACCCTAGAAACAAAGTTAGCCGATTCCTAAACAACAAACCCAAACAAGTAGACGTAACACACCAGAGACTCTAGCCACACTACCGTACATCAAAGACATCTCTGAGATGACTACCAGACTACTCCAGCCAAGGGCTGCAACAAACACGACAACAGACAGACAGGCAGGAAACTAGCACCAGGATACATGAGCACCAACTAACCACCAAAAGACATGACCAGTTATCACTACTATCCTTGCACAAAGACAAAGGACACCACTTCGACTGGCTCAACACATCCCACCTGCGACGGGTTAAACTGAAACACGGTCAAGAATTCCTAGAGGCCTGGCATTCAGACTAGAACTCCATCAATAGACACATCGATCTGGACCCCATTTACCACTCTCTGAGAGAAAGAACCCACCGAAGCAGACCAAGACACATCAATAGAAAGCAGGATAGAACACTAGCACTTCAACAGAGGCTCAAAACCTACCAGCTCAACGAGCAAACCTACAACTTGAACCTCAACCTGAGCTACAAATCCTCTCAAAAATCACGTGTCATCCTTACTTGGTCTGGCCTGCGTGTGACCCCAGACCCACAATAATGTGGTTGATTCTTAACTGCCCTCTGGGCAATTAAAGATAGGCAATAAATACTGGCCTAGGCACAGTTTTCCACAATGTGAGAGTGAATAAATAAAACAACAAAAACCAAGAATACAAAACTGTTGAACTGGAGCTAGTGACAAACAGAAAAACATATAATCAGAGTTCGACAGGGTTCAGAAATACTGTGATAGGGGAGAGACAAGATGAAAAGATGTCCTGTACATACTGCCCATATCAGAGCACATTGATTTCTGGGCTTATTAATCTTCCTTTCATGCTCTGTTAGACTGAAGCCCAGTAGCAGCTGATGTGTAAAACAGAAAACAAAGATTAAATGAATAGTCATGTTAGATTGTTTTGGGATTCTTGCCTGCAGTTCACAATTTATGCCCCGATCACTCCCTGATTTGTTCAATTCAACATCTTTAATGAAAGACTCCTGTGTATTTCGGAAGGCCATATAAGATGTACATTGGTTAATTGGCACCCTGTTAACAGGAATCTCTATTTAAATGCAATCATTATTTTAGACATTAATTTATTTATTTTTGAAAACTAAGTATAAAGTTTATTTTACTGAGGTAACTTATCATTGACCACATAAGTGCATCATCTTGTCCCCTTGCTCACTTATTTATACAGGGTAATCTGACCACAAACAAATAGCTGAACAGCTTTCATTGCATGGGTTTGTATCAGGGAAGGGGCACTTTTGGGTACCCTCTGTGCCCCTGAAGACAACCCCACTCCCACTACCATCCACCAACTACCCCACCCACTTCAAGGCCATAACCCTACCTTCAATGCTTCAACCTGGCTCCCTCTTGTTTTCCCTGTGGGGCCTATTAGCCAGGCCTTACCAGTACCCCAGCCCAACTTTCAGTTCAACTTCTATTAGCTCCCCTTCTTTGGAGACTCAGTCCCAGCAATGGTCACTGCGCGCATTTGGCACTGCTAGGATTACAGAGCTGCTTGCCACCCATTAGTCATCAGCTCTCCCCAAAGATGGATTTCCACTTGGATGGGAGCTGAAATCTCACCCATAGCCAATTAATGCCCAGTCAAATGTTAAATGGCTGCAGAGGAGCTAGTATCAGTGAATGTATTTCCTGCTGACTCTTTGGGGGGTGAGGCAAGAAATGGCACCATGCAAATAACATTAGGTAAATGAGGTACTTTGAGGTAAGCACCATCTTTCACTGAAATATTCTAAAAACACATTTTTGCTCAGGCGGACAGAAAACATTTTAACTTGCTTAAAATAAATGAATTCTATTGACCTCTGGTGTGTACCTCTATGGAATTTCATAACTACAAGCACTACTCATTATACAATGAACATGCAGCTTCCAAAGAAGCATATGACAACTCCAATGTATTGCACCAATGACCCATGATTGATATTAAAACCTTTTCAAAATTGGCCTTCTAACTTTTCAGATTTTAGTATTCATTCATTTACGTAAAACCCAGATATATATTTTCATTTTTAATCTCTTCCAAATTTTCCTTCAATCTCTCTGCTTCCTCAACATCAACTGAATCAAATTTAAGCTCACAATAATTTTATTTCAGAAACAATGTTCATTTAAATGTCACTGCATGTTTTCTAAACAAGCACTTGTGTGTACTGTTAAAAAAAATGAAAACTAAAAGGCTTGGCAAGCTATTATTTTTAATCCAAGTACCGTGCTACCTAAAAATCTGCACTCTGTTTATAAAAAGATGGTGTAAGGTTATTCTTCCAAATCAAAGAAATTTATTTAAATTAATAGTGCATGAATAACATTTCAAGTTGTGGTATAGAAATTCTATTGAGGAAGTAGGAGGGGAAATAAATTGCAAAGAACTGACACCAAATCTGACTACATTGAGTTCTGTGAATATTGATTGTCCCTTCATGCTCGGTTAAAGAAAAGCAATAACTAATGTGCGTCTGTCGCCGAGACTTTGTGAGAAACCATTGCCCACTAGTACCTTGAGTCAACTGTTCAGGAAGTATTGATCTTGTCAGGTCAATATCTTTCAAGCAGACTGACCTGTGAATTCTTGCAATATTAATTATTTTGTATTTTACCCTTGATCACTGGGTTGGAAACCCACAGGATAGAGTGAAATTAGAGTCTGGCACATTGTTCTACATTACTCTTCATTGAAAACAAAATGGTGCCGTACAAAACCAACATTGAAACCAATTCTGTCAATTTCCTAATGGGAGAGTACTCCATACACATTAAAATGAATGTGTGGTGCCATTAACTAAGCTGTTAATTGAAAATCTTTAGGCAGGGCAGGAAGAATTATGCACATCAGGAAAAAGAAAGCCTTTCTTTCTAATTATCTCAATGTTTAAATTCACTTGGGGATAAATTAAACAAAGGTATCCAGAGAGGAAAAAGAGACCCACCAGACATCTTTTACAATCGATTTGCTAACGCACATTAGTTACACCGAGCAATGGAAAATGCAAGTAATGAGAACCCACCTCAATAATGGTCTCACCTCACTTGTTTTTGGTAACTTGGGGTCCTAACTCTAAATTTAAGCTATACTTTACCATTGATGTAAAGTCGGTCTGACACTACCACTCCAGTACAAACATATTTGCTTATTTAGGTACCGTTCCAAATTGACTCGAGCCTTTCAATAGTGCATCATGTAGGATATGAACAACAAAATTAAATAGCATTTGGGAAGTTAGTACTATCGGTTATGATGAGTTTAAATTTCTCACATCATAAACAATTCTACTATTTTAAACCGAATGCATGTTTGAAAATGAAGAATTCTTTGTATTACTACGTGCAACGATGAAATACATTTTGAAAGCAGTGGCTTACATATATAATTATATATTGTGCAGAAAACCAATGATAGTATTATTAAGATGTGCTATCTAAAATATTAATTTACAGAATGTCATTAGCTGGACATATATCTTTCAGATAGAACAATTTTCAAAGCAACAGATATCGGTTACATTAGCTCAACTGTTGCATCTTCCGAGAACACAAGGAGTCACCAAGATTGCAACATTTTTAGAGAGCAAACATCTCACCCAGATGGTGGGTGCAAAATGTATTGGTTTTGAACACAATCAGAAGAAAAATGCCCAGGGGAAAGAAGTTTCTTCCCTTCCTCTTTCTCTAAAAACTCATCAAGGTTTGAGAGTGGCAAGGGCATAAGACGATTTCAATGTCACAACGGGAACTGCTTAAAGAAGTTTGAATTCACACCATAATCTCTAGTAAAAGAGAACTGAACCAACCATAACTGATCCAAGGAGAAATGGCAGTACTAAGAAGTTTGTTTGGAAAGTGACTTCAGTCCAGCGGTTAGAAACCCATTTTCTAGTTGCACTTCACATCTAGAGGACGGAAGGGAATGCAATTCACAGCGGACACCATCACCTCTGGGCCCCACCTGGTCACCAAATATCCCAACATGTCCACTCTACTGTGCATCTTTTACTACATCAACAGCCCATTTCCACCATTTCTCACGTACGGAGTCTTAACACATTGAACTGCAGCTATCCTCCCAGTTTGCTGAACTCTAGCAGTCCACTCTGATGATGCCCCCATGGAGAGGCCATGATAGTGGTCGCAGTCACTAACCTTCCTCCTCCCATAGACTCCAATGTTGCATGATGCTGCTCCACGTGCATCCTTCCTGATAGACTTTGAGCTTCCCCCAGTCACTGTCCTATCCCCACCTCTGCAAATGTCTGTGTTCCATCCCCCATTTGCCTGGATTCCTCTACCCCACCCCAGTTGCCCCTATAAGCCCATCCCTGAAATCGCCTGGAAGAAAGAGAAACAGACCACCAAGTTCCTGTTCAGCTCAGACCTCTGACCAACGTCAACAGGCAGTCCCAGCATGACTGACCAGATCCTAGACCACTGCTTTTGCAGCTCCACAAATAACAATGCTCAATTTCCATTAGCTCCTTGTGCTGGCCCTACAGGACTGACTACTGAGAATGCCCTGGACAGACACCATGTCTGTGAGCATCCCAAGTAGGTAATTGGCTAGGCCAAAGCCCCTGGACTCTCTGCCTATGACTGGTTGTATGACCTTGATTGGACTGCCTTACCTTGACTGGACTGAGGACTCGTCCTACTGACAAGCAACCTGCTAAACTGCACATCAAAATGCCAGTAACGACAGTCTTTGGCTCTGGCTGAAGTGCCAACATGCCAATTGGTAATGCAAGGTAAAGAAGCTGCAAGCATTCAGGTAGGTGCTAAGTGAGCTAGCGTTAAGAGAGTAATCAAGAAGCTCTGAGGTGTGGTCTGGTCCAATCTGTGAGCTGGCTGCCATTCACTGTGTGCAAAGTGTCCTAGCAGCAGCCTTTCAATGCTAGTTGCTGATGTGCCCTGCAGTGTAAGTATGTACTTTGTAAGCAGCCTGCAAGTGGATCAGAGAGGGACCATGATGGCCCTGATAAATTGGCAGATGCCAATGTCCATGGATGTGTCTGGCTGGTCCCTGCTGATTGTACTCTGAACAGCAATTTCATCAAACATGGGGGTCATGTGGAGCAAGCTGTGAGTTGAATCTACCAGATACTCACTAGTTTCCATGTCAAGTTTTCTAGTTTGCTTAGCAAGTTTGTTACACGTGAATGAGATGGTGGGAATATGGAATATGGAATTGAGATAGAGGACCAGCCATGACCAAGGGTGAACAAGGCATTTAACAAGTAATAATTCCCCTTTGTTGGGAACTCAGCCCTGCCTGGCAAGAAATTCACCACACCATTTGTGATAAGCAAAAAGGATGGCACAAGATACTCCTGATGTAAAGATGGGCCTTGCTGGACCTTGTCCGATTCTGCCCCACATTAGCTAATATTGCTCATCCCCCAGTATCACTGGCAAGGTTAACATTTGTTTTCCATTGCTAACTGCCCTTGAACCCAATGGGTTGGCGTGGGTAGGTATGAACCAATCTCACTGCTGTAATGCGAGATCACGCAAGCACGGTAGACTTCCTTTCCTAATCTTTTCTTTCTAGATTTTTGTAAATTAATTAAAATTAACCTCGACCAGTGGGAATTGAGCCCATATCCCCAGAGCATCAGCCTCTAGTCTAATAACATTACCATGATGGAAAATGTAATTCCATTGCTGTATGCGAGATGGTTGGGAAAGATGCAAAACCTTTCTATCATGGGCGTGTATTTACTGGAGGTCAGAGGGATGAAAGGGCTTCTGATTGAAACATTTAAGTTATGACAGGGCTGGACAAACTAGACGTAGAGATATGTTGTCCCCTGATTAGGAGTCTAGAACTATTTAGGATTAAGATGAGGAAAACCTATAGAAGGCTGTGGAGGCCAAGTCATGGAGTATATTCAAGAAATAGACCTAGTGGTGCAGGTTTAAAGTTCCTGGAAAGTGGCATCACAGGTAGACAGGATGGTAAAGAAGGCATGCTTGCCTTCATTGGTCGGAACATTTGAGTATAGGAGAGGGGACGTCATGTTGCAGCTCTACAGGACATTGGTGAGGCCACTTTTAGAATACTGCATTCAATTCTGGCCAGGATGTTGTTAAACTTGAGAGGTGCAGAAAAGATTTACAAGGATGCTATCAGGTCAGGAGGGTTTGAGTAAGAGGAAGAGGCTGAACAGGCTTGGGCCTGGAGCATCAGAGGCTGAGGGGTGACCTTAAAGAGGATTATAAAATCATGAGGGACATGGATAGGGTGAATAAGCAAGGCGTTTTCCCCAGGGAATGGGAGACCAAAACTAGAGGGCATAGGATTAAGGTTAAGGTGAGAGGGGATGTATTTAAAAAGGATCTGAGGGGTAACTTATTTACACAGAGGATGGCGCATGTATGACATGAGCTGCCAGGGGAAATGGCGGAGGCTGGTACAATTACAACAGTTAAAAGGCATCTGGATGGGTATAAGAATAGGAAACGTTTAGATGGATATGGGTCAAATGCTGGCAAATGGGACTAGGTCAAATTGCGATGTCTGGTCGGCATGGACGAGTTGAACTGAAGGGTCTGTTTCTGTACGGTATGACTCTAAAGAAGTAATTTTCAGATTTAAAAGGGTATGGAGAGAAAGTGGGAATATGGAATTGAGATAGAGGACCAGCCATGACCAAGGGTGAAACAGGGCCTGTTTCTATATTTTTAATGTTATGTTAAAGAAATCTGAATTTGGCACTATCGTATTCTGAACAGACTGATGAATCGTGATTTGATCACAGTGATTTATCAAGTAATAGCGGCTGACTATCATTTTAATTTTGGACTTGTGGCTTCACACTAAAATAAAAATCACCAGACAATAAATCAGTGAACTATTCTTCAATAGTGATGGAAGTGTAAAGCATACTAAAAATTCTTTCCTAGCAAGTTTATTAATGATTTTTCTCCAGATTAAAAATATTTTAAAAGTGACATAGTTCACAATAATTTGACTAAATTTAAGACCAAAATTGTCCTTGTGTCTTTGTGTATCTAGAGTATGTATGTTTTTATTTGGAGGCCTCAACATCTCTCCAAATCTGGCCAGGTGTTTCCTCCAAAATTAGTATGCAACACTTCACACATTGTTCTGAGATGCTCTGACTGATTAATGCTTCCGCCAAAGTAACCAGATTAAAATAAATGGTGTTTCAAATCTCCATGAGATGCTCACACACTTTTCTTTCTACACGATACAACTTAAAGGTCACTGGGCTAAATTTTCCACCCATCCAAGCCAGTGTTGAGGTTATATCAAAAGGTAAAATCCAAAATAAAATGGAAAACAAACCCATTTTGAATGTGCCCACTTCCGTACCCATTGTGAGATGAAGTGTGGGTGATCCACACAAAGCAATCCAACAGCAGGAGACCTTTTAATGTGGGTCTTAATATTTCTTAAAATTGTATCACGCGTGATACTCTTTCCACCTGTGGACGCAGCTTTCATGAATATTCTAACTGATCCGCGCACAGCAGCGTGAGAAAATATTTTTGCAATTTCTTCACATGCAGCATCACAGACATTTGAAAATTTGTTTCTTTTGAGTTTTGGAGCTCTTCTGACAGAAACAAAACCTGGTTGTAGCACTTCTATAGGTGTCTATATTAAAATGTAGAAATCTATTTAAAGCAAATGTTTTTTTTTCGCAGCTGGGTAAAATCGGTGCTTTCGTGTGGAAATTGGTTAGCTCTGTTGACTAGAGTGTCACAGCGGAATCAGAGCATGGATTCAATCCCTGTGCCAGTTGTGGTAGTTCATGGAGCCTTGCCCTCTAACTGAACCCAACCCTTGTTACAGAGTGATCTGCCTCAAGCTATTTATAACCAGTTATGTAATCAATTGTCTCTGTGTAATGCAGAGGGATGACTTTAGCTAATCAGCTTAATTCAGTCACTGCAAATTCTTCCCTGGCACTAGACCCATAATGGGATGTGTAACACGGTGGAAATATCTTTACATAATAACTTTGTTAATACCATTTTCCTTTCAAAAGCAAAGTGGTAGTGAAAGATTTGACATTCAAAAGTTCCACCTGCAGATTTTGAACAATAAAAGCACAGATTTACTAATAAGTTTAATGTTTCAAATATGAGTCAATTTCTTTTTAACTTAGAAAGCAAATATTCTGAAAGGTTATGAGAATGTTGCTAACTACACTATAAGACGTTGATGTTAACTCATTTGTAGGATCAAATGGGTCACTTTCCTAATTACAAATCATTACAGTCACAACTCACACAATGTTTTGATCAGGTACTGAGCTGATGTCTGACTGAGTATTGACATAAACTGTTAGTGGAGTTTTGCTGCATAATTGATTTCCCAAACTATTATTTTTACAACAGGGAGCCAATCAAGTGAGCCTTTGTATGGACAGCTTCAATATTTTACAGTAAAGGATTCAGGTTGTAAGTTTGCTCGCAGAGCTAGAAAGTTTGTTTTCAGACGTTTCATCAACATACTAGGTAATGTCATCAGTGAGCTTCTGGTGAAGCGCTGGTGTTATGGTGTCCCGCTTTCTATTTGTGTGTCTTAGTCACTTAAGGTGGGTGATATCATTCCTTGGCATCATGGTAACCTACAAACCTACCAACACACTTAAACAGTGGCTGACGAACCTAAAGGACCCTACACAAACAACCAGCAAAATGAATGTTATTTACGAAATACCATGCAAGGACTGTAACAAACACTACATCGGGCAGACAGGCAGAAAGCGAACCATGAGGATACATGAACACCAACTAGCCACCAAAAGTCATGACCCACTATCACTCGTATCCTTACACACAGACGAAGCAGGACACCACTTTTGACTGGGACAACGCATCCATCCTAGGACAGGCGAAATAAAGACACGCACGAGAATTCCTAAAGGCCTGGCTTTCTAACTGGAACTCCATCAATAAACACATCAGTTTGGACCCCATTTACCACCGTCTGAGAAAAAGAATCGGAAATGATATCACTCACCTTAAGAGACCAAGACACACAAATAGAAAGGAGGACATAACACCAGTGCTTCACCAAAGGCTCACTGATGTTACCTTACAACCTGAACCTTAACTTGAGCTACAAGTTTCTCAACCATCACAAACAGTAAAAGATTAGTTGAAAAATCTTCAAGTATTGAGTTCAAGTATTCAAGTTTACTTTGTATCAAAGGAGAGCTTTTTCTCAATAATGACATCAGCAACAGGCACAATGTTATTCTCTATCAGCGCAACTCCTGATAATTGCCCATAGCAGATACTGGATGAGTTGTCACAGTGAGAAACAAGCTATGGATGGTGTGAATGGAGTGAGAGTTAACAAAGGGATTTCTAAGGGCTGTGGGGATTATTGGGAAATGAAGGGCCATGGGATGATGGGCATTGGATAATATGGGGATTTGAGGAATCATGGGGGATGGGTATGGATGCATAGGTCAGCACAGAGAAAATGAGGGACTTTTGAGATGCTATGTGTTGGCGATAGGATGAAGCAGAGTGTGTTTCAATCTTTGTCTTTAAGTATTGAACAGAGTGCTGCAACTCCCATGCAACCTTTCTGTGCAGCCCAGCTCAGGAACTAATAGCTTCCTTTGCTCTTTCTGAGTTGCCCGGCTCAATTCTAAACCCAGCCTGCTGAAAACAGGAAGTGTGGACAGCCATTTTTAAAGCTCAGATTTTCATTTGTGGAACTTTTCCCACCCTTGTTCATTAGATACTAAAGTATAAGTCAGCCATTGAGTCCGATCCACCAGTAAATAACATCATAGGTGATCTGACAACCCTCAACTTGAGTTCCTTCCTTATCCCCATAACCCTTAATTCTACACACATGACCTAGGAATGAGAATCTGTGCCTGTACATGGTCATTATCATATTGCTATTTGTAGAGCCTGACTGGCTGCCGATTTACACACACAGCTCCTACACTACACTACAAGACAAAACAAACTTAAAAACACACTGGGACATTTGAGGTTGTAAACATTAAATGGGAGTTCTCTTTTGTAATGTTTCTGAGGGTAAGTGGATGCAATAACATTATCTGCATATGCCCTCCACAAATGTAATAGTCATTGAATAATAAGATGATGAACAAAGTGTTAGTTATAATTATAATTTCCTCAGGGGTTTAGATATCTGCAGCTCTATTTATCAATGATAGTCAGTACCTGTCCATTTTTCAACGATTCTTTTAATTGAAATCCTGAGCTCTTTTCCCTTGTTATGCCCAACATTTTTTACATGACTTCATTACTTTTGCACTGTCACAAAATGAATAAGTACATCTACACAGATAAATCTGTCATTTCTGAAGTATTGACGCAAAATGTGAATGGTTCTCAGCTGGATTCTGAAGCAATACATTTGGTTTCAATGAGAATCATGTCTTACGTTTTCAGTCGACCAGTAAAGGCTGTAATATGCAGGGAAGCAGTGTTCAGGAGATTGCGTCTTTGGGTCATCCCACGCTGTATCCTGTTGACCAGTTCTTTTCTATGAGCAAGACCCTCATCAAGAACTTTCCTCTGGAAAGCAAGTTGCTGATCCATCAGTGTTTCCAATTGAAACTAGAAAGGAACACAAGATTCAGATTAAAGTGTGCTTATGTGCAATCATTAAAAATGCACAGACCTTTGTGCTTATTTTAAATGAATTAACCATGTTTATCAAGAACTGAAACCGTCTAGAATTATGACACTTGCATCCAAGGCACTCGGGGTAAATAATCTATTTATGGTTATTAAATAAAAGCCAAAGGCTAATTAGGTTTAACATTATTTTCTCTTTCATAGTAGCCTGAACACATTCAATAGGTCCCTGAACAAGTGCATTCTTATGAGTTATTCTCATAACTGCCATGCAAAATGTTCTAAAGGACACGTTAAATGTGTGCGTAGTCACAGAGGGAAAGCAGGGCCAGTGGATTAGCCTGCAAACAAACCAATATCCATTTTATCAAAATAACCAGTTTAACTTAACTCAGTGAGTCACAATGAGAAACCAAGTGAGCAGCCACTACAGCATCAAATCTGGTGTCAACACGAAGTTATGGCTCCAGAGATAGAATTTGTGTATCTGCATTCATGAAATCCTTCAGTAACATCCATCACTTCCTCTGTCACCACAGTAACACTTCCAAGGCTCACTGGCTCTGGAGGCAAGGCCCAATCACAACAAAAACAGAAGCACCAGGATTAGAATAACTAATTTACAGCATATCAAAAGCTGTTATGGTAAAAACTTATTCAAAGTGAGTTTGCTGATTTGATCTGTACCCAGACAGATACCCATGAATGGATGGGTAAACCTTAGGATCGATGATGGCAAGTGAAGGATATTGATGGGCATAGGTCTGGGTGCACTAGCTCATTGATACCTTATACTCAGCAGTGCCTCTGTTGGATAAATCTAATAATTAAATAAGATCATTTAAAACATTGTTATCATTATCTTCCTGATGTTCTAGTGAAATCAATGTTGGACAGTGTTTTAAAAAAAAAAGAGTCCCTGTATCCACTTTACCTGATAATAAAAACAATTGAGATTAAGCATTCTTCTTAAATAGCTCACTTTGACACATCATCTTAACAGCAAACTGCCATCTTTTTACTCATTTTTTTCACAGTATATCACTTTGATGGTACCGGACATACAACTTAGAAACAGGAATAGGACATTGTGCCTACCCTACTATTGAATAAGATCATGGCTGATCATATTCCCGCCCACCCTTGATAACCTTGCGCCATTTTTCTACCTGAAGGTGCCAGTTTGCTTGCAGTACTTGTCTGGCTGAAGCCTCATCTAATTCCTCTTGTCTGATGACCTCCTTCAATTGGTCAAAAATGATGGTTTGGAATGCCTGCCTGAGGCACACGACTAACTTCCTTCGGGCCTTTCCAGAAGCTTCTTCGTGTGTCATCAGAAGTGAGTCTCTCAGTTGTTTCTGCTCCCATGTGTGCAATTGTTCCAGCTGTTGTCTGCACTGTGAGGCCTGCTGAACAAACATCAAAAAACAAAGCATGAAATGCACCATAACATCATCTTCTTAATACTTCTCCATCTTCCTTTTTAACCTCTATTGATCTGGCTTATCCTTTACTGCAACTTTATTTGACTGTTATCAAAAAATTCAAAGAAAACCTGATAGACAACAAGTCTTGAACAGAGACAAAGGTCTGAATTTTAAGGCCACCTACTGGATGTGTTTTTGGAGGGGAGAGGATCATTAAATATGCAAGTTGACTTCCCATTCTTCTTCCTGCCTACTCCCAACATTTCAGTTTATTCAGAGTGCAGATTCAGAGTGCAGAGGGGGGAGGGGAAGGGTGGTGAATGAAGTAGTCTAGTTAGTGTCTGACCTATCTCCACTTCCATTATACAGTGAGCAATGGAAGATGTGAGAGTGTGGGAAGGCAGTCTTTCAGCACAATGGATGAAAAGGCAGGAATAAATCAATGAGTGCCCTTTGAGTATCGGGGGAGCACTTCTGTCCCCAGATATTTCACCCTCTCTCTTTAAGCATCCCTATCTCCAAAACACAAGCAATGCCTAACTTGCCCTGTCTTAAGATCACTTGATCAAGCTGGGTATAAGTGCCAGTGTTTTTTGTGCACCTCTCATATCTGATGCATTGGTGAGACCACTGGCAGGCCTTTATCTTGACTCAAGACTCAGAAATTCCATCAAACGAAAGGAGACAGATCGGGTTACCGGCAGTTTCTGTGCTGAAGAGGCCGCGCTGCCAGAGATCCACGGCAAGAGGTAATGCTTGTGGCAAAGGGAAGTAAAGGGGATGAAGTTTTCAGGTCGGGGGTCGCAATAGCTTGCTTCCCAGAAGGTACAGCCTTGCCTTCTGCCTATCGTACAGCCAGACATTGACTGCCTTCAATCAGAACGAACCCAGTTTGGGAGATAACAAGCTACCCAGAGTAACAGCAATCATGTATCCAACACTACCACCCTCTCTAATTAAGTACCATTCCCAGCTTCAAACTCACTGCTTCCCGGAGCAGAAGACTCTACCCTGAGAGACAGTGGTCCAACTCTCCGCTTATTCATCCATCCTGCAGTGCATTAATGCTGCACAGCAGCCTGACTTGAACTTTGTCAGGTTAAAGTCCAACCATGGTACGAGCAGTATCATAGAATCTCTACAGTGTGGAAGCAGGCTATTTGGCCCATCAAGTCCACGCCAACTCGCCAAAGAGCACCACAACTCCCCTACTCTATCCCTGTAACTCTGCATTTTCTATGGCAAATCCACCTAACCTATACATCTTTGGACATTGGGTGGAAACCAGAGCACCCAGCGGAAACCCATAGGGAGAACGTGCAAACTCCACACAGACAGTCGCCCAAGGGTGGAATCAAAGCCTAGCCCCTGGCACTGAGAGACAGTAGTGTTAACCACTGAGCTGCCCCTTCCTCCATCCCCTATAAAATTAGGACCCAGCACGTAGTCATAGAAGGTGCATTTTGAAACCCTACTTCACAGGCAGGGCTTTGTCAAACCCAGGGGAACCAGAAAAATCATTGAACAGAAAAGCTTAAGCTACTTGCGATTTTGTGAAACCCTTCAAAAGAATGTGAAGCCTCACAAAACTTACACCACAGAATAGACAGTTAAAAAAAACACATGCAGTCTCACAGTTAATATTTGTATTCATATACAGGAAATTATTCAGTATAGACTTTTCTGTCTATAAAAGTCTTCTTTGCAACTTGGTAAACATTTCTCCTAATGTCGTATGTGTGTTCTGTCTTTATTCAGTTTGGTGCGGTATTGCAAGTGTATTGTGTAGCTGCCAATGAAACTGAGATCACATTAAAGCTTCCAAGGTTTTGTCTTCAGGGCAAATTTCTCCCATCAAATATTTATGCAGTTCCAACCTGATACTTGCTATTGAATCTGCTTCCTCACAACCCTCTCAGGCAATTCATTCCAGCTCGAAATGATCGCATAATGGTTGTTTCCTCATCTCACTGTTACTTCGTTTGTCAATTTTCTTAAATCTGTGCCCTCTTGCCAATACCTCTGCCATAACCAATCCTCAATTGCTAGATTGAAGCCGTTTTTTTGATTTTGAACACTTATCAAACATCTCTGTTCCAAGGAGCAGGTCGCCAGGTTCTCCAGGTAACTGAAGTAGTAGGCAGTTTAAAAAAGCTTAGTCCCTCCTGTAAACTTGAAGATAACCAGAAATCGGTGATGCAAAATCATTGCCAAGATATCAAGACATGAGAATTGTTTTTACTTGGAGGTTGTCAGGATTTGGAATGTTTTGCTTGAAAAAAGGTGACAACTGATCACTTAAATGATACTGATTAGGGAATTGGGCAGATAATTGAGGGTGAGAAACTGAGTGGGCACATCCCTGTTCCCATGCTAATCAGACTATACCTACTTTACTAAAATATGCGGCCCAGAATTGGATTTATCGAGTGGCCCATTAATGTTTGATACAACCTCCTTATTTCATACTCTATGCCTCCATTCTTTATTCTTAAAGCCTTTTTACATTTCATTTATTTAACCTGCCTTGTTTTGTCATAGTTGCTACCTTATTCACTTCTTATTTTACAACCAATTGAAAGAAGCTTACCACTTTTACAAAATATCAGTTGAGTTTTACATTTGTATAGATAACCTTCAAATTACTACTGAGTCAACGTTACACTGTTAATCTGAATTTAATCAGAATAGACTTTCCTATTAATACATTGAGAGATGGTGGGGCCAGGGAGTCATATTATATTGAAATGGAGATCATGTGGGTGAATTGCACAGCAAAGTCTATTTGAATGAATCACATATTTCTCAGTTAAATATATATTTTTAGATTACTTTGAAGCTGCCAATGTAATTGGAAGTAATTTTGTAATCTCCAAAATTTAAGTCAGCTAATTAAAGCAAAGCTGACAAAATGAAATTCTTCCTATAATTCAGCTGCTTGACAGGCAAAGTATTGTCTCTTCATGGAATTTCATTGACAGTGGGCTGATGATTCCACTGTGAGAAGAATTTACAGAAGAATGAATCCAACAAAGGTAGCGGAATATTCTGGAATTCAAGGCTTTCTAGCATGACTCTATTCATAAAACAGCATCAGAGGTCTCTTGTGCTACAGTGTGTGGGTTCCCACCTCTGAGCTAAAAGACCTGGGTTCAAAGTACACTTGCCCTGGAGGGGAGTCGTAACATATCCAAACAGGATGATTAAAAAGTAAGAAAATAGCATCAGAAAAGGTTGATGTCAAGCATACTTGCTGCTGAATAGTAGTGGTACCCAGTCAGGCTGTAGAGTCCAGACACTCAATATCATTATTGATAGAAGTTTCTAATTCCAGATAGGTCAAAAAAAAAAAAATCGGCATATCCTCCCCCTCACCACCCTGTCACCCCACCCAATCTCAGTATCTTGTGATCCATTAAAATAACACTTTATTACATCTCTATTTAAGAACTAAAGAACTCTTAGGATGGACTGGTTTGAGAGTTCAGTGGAAAAGCAAAGAATGTCTAAGATGACGAGACATCACCATTGCAACCACAGAGCTTGTCATTTGGCCCATTATTTCAATGTGAATAAAGAATGGAGCTGGAAAAAGCCCAGCAGGTCAAGCAGCATCACAGGAGGAGGGGAGTCGATGTTTCAGATCCGATGTCCTGATGAAAGGTTCCGACTTGAAACTTCAACTCCCCTGCTCCTCTGATGCTGCTTGACCTGTTGTGTTTTTACCAGCTCCACACTTTATCTGCTCTGACTCTCCAGCATTTGCAGTTCGCACTATCTCTTAAAGCATTTGTGCTTCATCTCACATTCCTATTAATCCACTCAGTTCCTCACCCTCAGTATTATTGATAGGATCAGCTGTCATTTACTTCAGGCACAGCATTCCAAGTCCGGACAACACCAAATAAAAAAAAGTTTGCAACTCTTGATATTTTGGCAGTCATTTTGAATCTCTGATTTCTAGTTACTTACAAATTTACAAGAGGGAATAAGCTTTTTTGAGCTACTCTTACCAAAACCTATCCTATTCAGAACTCCTTGCCTTTTCTGTTTCAAGGAAAATGATTTTAATGTTTCCAACCCCTCCTTACAGCTGTTGGTTTGCTGATAAATCACTTTGGTACCTTCACATCTTTCCTGAATTCTCTACAAGACTAATTAGAGTTTTCTAAGGCACTACCTCGTGGCCTTTTTATTCATTATTCTGTTTATTAATCCAGTACCCAATATGCTCTGGCAACCGACTCAACATCGATATCTACTTCCAATCCACCAACTCCCATAGCTACCTGGACTACACTTCTTCCCACCCCACTCCTGTAAAAATGTAATCCCGTACTCCAAATTCCTCTGCCTCTGCTGTATCTACTCCCAGGAGAAGCAATCCTATTCCAGAACATCCTAGTTAGCCTTCTATTTCAAGGACCACAATTTCCTCTCCCATGTGGTCAACAATGCCCTCCAGTACACCTCCTCCACTTCCCGCACCTCCACCCTCGAACCCCACCTCTCCAACCGCAACAAGGATAGGACCCTTCTGGTCCCACTAATCTTTAAATACAGCGCATTATCCTCTGCCAGAGCCACTGTGCATCTAACTATCAATTTTTTTAAAAAATGGATCTCTAAAGAAAATACACAGACTATCCCATGTTTGTTGTTTATTTTATGATGGGAAGTAAAATGTTGCTGGAAATAATAACTCCTGTCATACACACTGAAAATCTGTACAATCCTAACAAGCTAGACAACTAAACAGAGGGCCACACATTCTGACCAGTAATTTTTAAAAATCCTTAGCTCCAATGGGACTTTTTTTTCCTGTCAAACCAATCTGGCTATTTTCCCTCAAAGAAAGAAAACACTTTCATCAGTCTGCTAGAAAGCAGCAATTTATTCTAGTTGACATCCACAAAGATAATTGTCACTTTCAGAGATGTGGGTTTGAACTGGGTCAGAGAAACAAAATGAAAGTCGACATAATTGGTCACACTATGTAATAATATCTCAATTTGTACAGACACAGCCAGCGAGATGCAGAGGTTAGCATGGATTGGGGGTGGGGTGGCAACTAGGGATGTTGAAAATGATTGGAAAAACCTGAGGGGGAAACGGAGTGACATCAAGAAGAATTCCACGGTTTTAATATGGAGCCAGACAAAACACGCTCTAGTTGGCTCAATGTTTCCAACAATTTCTGATTTCGTTTCTGATTTCCAGCATCCGCAGTTTGTTGTTTTCGTGCTTTTGGTCTTCTACAGCGATTACCAGGCACTTAGTCCCAAGCAAAAAACACGGTCATGCCAAGAAGATATCAACATTCCATTGTTTCAGGAATTCTCACAGCTTCTCCAGGAACATGGACTTTCATCTAAGCAAAACAGGACAACATCTTGGGAAGGCTTCTCACACCTTAAATGAAATAGATCATCTTTCATGAAGACTTTTCTCAGCTTTTTCAAGATATCATTCTGCCATTTATTTCACTTCTCTCCTACACATACCTGAAGAGGGTGAATTAATTCCTAACCAGGAGACACACTCAGGAGTGAACCTGAGGAGCCTCATTCCTGATGAAGGGCTTTTGTCCAAAACATCGATTCTCCTGCTCCTCAGGTGCTGCCTGACCCACTGTGCTTTTGTACCACACTCTCCACTCTATTCTCCAGCATTTGTAGTCCTCATTTTTGCCTGAAAATGTACAGGCCAGTTTCATCATTTCAGGAAGCAAATTTTGTAATGCCTGACTCTTCAGTCACTAATGCAGTGAATCATGATCCTGTTGACACTCCAGATCAGAATGAGCAAATCCTATTCCTGTGGTGATGACAATGTGTGTGATAAACACTGTTAACACATGGCTATAGAAGATGCAATAGGAGTTCCAGTAACATCTAGCTGTATAAGGTAGTCACAAGGATCTTTCAATAGGCAACAAACAGGGAACAGCAAACAATGCACATGAAGGGAAGTCCTTCAGCCATACTAAAGCAAGAGAATGATGTTCTATTCCTGTGAAAGAGCTCAGACAATTCTTTATCTTCATCAAGTTTTACAGGTATACTGTCAGAATAAACAGTATTCAATGATGAAGATCCTCTTATATTTTTTTTTTGTCCAGAATGCTTCACAGTTACTACTACTATTATTATTATAATAATATTAACAGTAACATGATCGCTGCAGTCCAATGAAGGAAGTAATCTCTGAAGAGATATTATTCAATCATTCACAGTCTTTTGAAGCAGTGCAGGGTTCCAGATGATTCACTCTTCTTATTTTAAATTTGACAATGTGGCACAAACTCCTCAACATGTTATTATAATGCAGTGGAACAGCGGTAACTCTGGACTCCTTTTTGATGGTGCAACTTTGTCATTTACCAGTGCTTTATTATCAAAGGATCTTTTAAACAAAGATATTCTCCAAGTTATACACCGTCCTGACTTAGAACTCCAGAAAGCATTACATTGGAACAACAGTCCTGATTTTTCAATTCAAGGCTCAATATGGGAATTGAATGCCAAACTTAACAAATCAAACAAGTTAACAACTCAGCCATAGTTGACAATCCCTCCACCATCTCAACACCATCTACCTTTCTAACCTCCTACACTCCACAGTTCTCCTAGACACCTGCTCATTAGATTAGATTACTTACAGTGTGGAAACAGGCCCTTCGGCCCAACAAGTCCACACCGACCCGCCGAAGCGTAACCCACCCAGACCCATTCTCCTAATTTACCCCTTCACCTAACACTATGGGCGATTTAGCATGGCCGGTTCTCCTAACCTGCACATTTTTGGATTGTTGGAGGAAACTGGAGCACTAGTTTAGCCAGGAATGCCCTCATCTCATGAATGAATATAAATAAAAGCAGCCTTCTCCCTAAGCTTTGGGCTCCTCCCAAACCCTTGGCATATCTTTCTTCATTTCAGACACTCTTTAAAATATATCCTTAAATCAAAGTTTCAGTGATCTTTCATAATATCTCTACTATCCCTTAAATTCAATTTTGCTTAACAAAACTCAATGAAAAGCTTTGGGAGATTTCAAATTTCATAGTAAATGCAGGTTGTCATTGTCACTAGAAACTGTTATTGTTGAACATCTGCAAATGCACATCTGTACCTAAAAATAAAAGCTTTCTCTAGCAAAGCTTTTAAAATGTGCACCATATGTTCCTTCACAGTCTCTGTTCTGAAGGCACCACTATCCGTCTAATTAAGACATGATCTGACAAACTACCTCAGTCGGAAGGACCAGAGTCAACTGAAACAGAAGCTCCTCTACAAATGTCTTATTTTGCAAACATACAAATATAGTTTGTTAAAAGAAAAGCCTTGCAATTCTTGCAGATCATAAATAAAAACAGAAATAAAATGCTGCAAATACTGAGTATGTCAGATGGCATCACTACAGAGCGAGACAGAGTTCATGTTTCAGGTGAGCACATGTTGCCTTACTTGCTGCCCATTTTGGTCATTTTCTGTTTTTAATATCACATCTATTTCGTGTTGCGGGATGAACTAACCTTCTACCCTGAAAGGTAAGTGACCACGTGCAAAAATATACGTATGTAACTCCTGTGACATTTAGTAGAAAAAGATCAAGTGAATGTGAAAGGAACCATCCTGAATGTTTTATCAAGCATACTATCACAGGCTGTTTCTAAACCAACCCCACAGCAATTTACAGAAACACATGTTTCTGGCATTCAGTCTGCATTACATAGCAACGCTTTGACCATGCATACAGGCCTTGCAGCAAAACTGAATTTAAAATAACATGAAAACTAAGTTCACTCAGAACACTTGAGTTTGAATATTCTCGGCATATTTTTGTTAATTGTTCACCTTTTGATTCCAGTAATTTGTTTGCAATCCAGTTATCTAACCTTACAGGGTTGGTCATGCGTTCAACCTGGTTTCACAGGCTAATCAGCATGTGTCAACGTGCTAACCTCTTAGGTATAAATCTTCTACACACAGTGACTTATCTGAAGATAAATCACCTGAGCTTACTAAAAATGAAATAGTCTGAACCTGACTAACTACAGTATAGACTAAGTGGTCTAAACTTAATGGTGGGCAAATCTGCAAATCTTGTTAAAATTAGTCAATAGTATCAAGCAATTCTGGCTCTAGTGCATCGTTAAGTTATATGGCTCCACATTTAAATACCAGATCCTAGGTGCAGGAATACCATGCCCCCACAATATCTCTCTTCTCCGAAACTCGTTTTAAAACGTTCAACAAATATTTGGCCAGCGGTCCTAAATCCAAGTAGTTGGTTGTCAACCTTTGGCTGAAAGCGTTCCTGTGGCTTATCTTGGGATGTTTTATGGTGTCACTACATAAATGAAAGTGGCTATGATTGTTATTGTCATCACAATTTCAGGTCCAGAAGAGATACTTCTCAGTTCAATTCTGTCAGTCGATCCCCCATCCCTTACATCTTCATTAGAGAGAAGCGACTGGTGGTGATTTAACCCGAGGGCCATCAGACCTTAGGTGAGGGACGAGGTTGAGAAGGAGAGTCCTTCATGGTAACCTCATGTGTTGATGATATGATTGCCTGAACCAAAATATCATCCAATTAGGAAGCTGCCCAATGTATGTTGCCCAATACTTAATTATAAAATCTTATATCTGAGGAATGTAATAAATAGGATGGAACATTCCATCCCTGGTGTGGTGTGGTTAACAGTGGGAAAGTTGAGAAAATACAGCAATAATGAAAAAAAAACAGAATCTTTACATCAAGCAAGTGTTTCCAATTTTTCCCTGAAGCTTTAATTGGTGGTTTCAGAGTCTTGCTATTGGGTGGAAACTATCTCTTTCCATTCACTTGCATGCTATTACCAACCCAACTTTTCTTAGAGATACATCACTTCCACTTTTCTTCTCCTTCCCTGAGAGAATAGATGGCAGATGTGAATGTCAGGGTGATTACCTCACAGCTTCCTGATTGCCTGAACACAAATATCATCCAATCATATCGTCAACACATGATTTTCCATGAAGGACTCTCCTTCTCAACCTCGTCCCTCGCCTGACGTCTGGTGGCCCTAAGGGTAAATCACTGCCAGTCGCTTCTCTCTCATGAAGGGAGCAGCCCCTATGGTCTGGTAAGATTATGGCAACACAAGACAAGACAATGTTGCTGCATGTTCCATGGTCACCATCCTCCCTGGCCCTTTGTCCAGATACATCAGCAGCAGCACACCACCAGGCTGACCATAACAACAACAACAACCTCATGCCTGCTTACAGACACAGACAGACATGCACACACACACCTCCCCCCAACCCCACAACTGCCCAACCCAACCCAGTTCAAAACGTCAACACTTGACTTTGGAGCTTGAGTACACCTATGAACTGAGGCTTCTGCCAGATTGCTTTGCAGGCACAGACATATATGCATCTGCACAGGGATGTACGTTATGGCGCTTACTTTGCATTCATAGTGCTCACTCATTTTGCACTTACTTGGAAGCTGCCAGTTCTGTATACTTCATATTACTTTCTTACCACACAGGGGGAGGCTGCAGCTTGTCACTGTCAGGGGAAGTGAACTGCAAGGACGGTAGACATGTTGATGTATGGCAAAAAAGATGCTTGCATATCAAACAAATAACCACGGTCTAAAGATCAATGGGGAGCAGTACTTAGTGGGGTCAAGTGGGACTACATCAGTCAAAGAGTACTGGTCAGTCAAAGGGCTGGTCCTATTCAAGTCTGGGGGTTATCCATCGTCAGGTGCTTGATCCTAACAGAGTCCATGGATCCATGTCCTTGTAATCTGAGGACTGGGTCACTCTGAGTCCGATAGTTCAAGTGCAATCAGCCTGCTGATTACAGGTAGGTCAGTTGGGATGTTGTGGAGATATCAGTCTAGGGGCTGGGCCAGGTTTTCTTGCAATGAGACAAAGCAAGGAATTGCTTCTGAGGATTGAGCATTGCAATAAATGAATATCGCAGGCTCTCTTCCTGCACTGTTGGGTGTTCCTTTTAACTGGAGACACATCTCAGGACCAATAGCCTCACCAAGCTGCATGGCGATTGGTATTAGCATATTGAACGTGCCATTGGCTTCCAGCTCTGGAAGGTGCTACAATCCACACGTTTTGAAAACCCATGCAGGTGGAAAGAAAATTAGAGGGAAGGCTGATCAGGACTGCTGTCTGAGTCCAGTCTGGCTGGGTCCAGAGGGGTGGCCTCCTGAAGCAGGATAAAATATGGCCCTGAGCTGAAAATGTATTGCTGGAAAAGCGCAGCAGGTCAGGCAGCATCCAAGGAGCAGGAGAATCGACGTTTCAGGCATGAGCCCTTCTTCAGGAATGAGGAAAGTGTGCCAAGCAGGCTTCACCATGGACATCCAGTCCCTGTACACCTCCATCCTCCATCACGAAGGACTGAAAGCCCTCCACTTCTTCCTTTCCCGCCGTACCAACCAGTACCCTTCCACTGACACCCTCCTTCGACTGACTGAACTGGTCCTCACTCTGAACAACTTCTCTTTCCAATCCTCCCACTTCCTCAAAACCAAAGGAGTAGCATTGGGCACCCGCATGGGCCCCAGCTAGTCCTGCCTCTTCGTAGGATATGTGGTACAATCCATCTTCCGCAACTACACTGGCCCCACCCCCCACCTTTTCCTCCGCTACATCGATGACTGTATCGGCACCGCCTCGTGCTCCCACGAGGAGGTGGAACAGTTCATCCACTTCACCAACACCTTCCACCCCGAACTCAAATTCACCCCTCAGATTCCTCCCTCCCCTTCCTCGACCTTTCTATTTCCATCTCAGGCGACCGAATCAACACGGACATCTACTACAAACCAACCGACTCACA
The DNA here is from genome assembly GCF_004010195.1 of Chiloscyllium plagiosum. Lineage (NCBI taxonomy): Eukaryota > Metazoa > Chordata > Chondrichthyes > Orectolobiformes > Hemiscylliidae > Chiloscyllium > Chiloscyllium plagiosum. The sequence continues at coordinate 23,565,912 of NC_057741.1, read as the reverse complement.
CAGCTACCTGGACTACACCTCCTCCCACCCCGCCCCCTGTAAAAACGCCATCCCATTCCCCCAATTCCTTCGACTCCGCCGCATCTGCTCCCAGGAGGATCAGTTC
>NC_057741.1:23507989-23565070 GCF_004010195.1 Chiloscyllium plagiosum | reverse complement strand
TCTCAACCCCACCCCCACTCCGGCTTATCACCCTCACCTTAACCTCCTTCCACCTATCGCATTTCCAACGCCCCCGCATTTCCAACGCCCCTCCCCCAAGTCCCTCCTCCCTACCTTTTATCTTAGCCTGCTTGGCACACTTTCCTCATTCCTGAAGAAGGGCTCATGTCTGAAACGTCGATTCTCCTGCTCCTTGGATGCTGCCTGACCTGCTGCGCTTTTCCAGCAACACATTTTCAGCTCTGATCTCCAACATCTGCAGTCCTCACTTTCTCCTAAAATATGGCCCTTCCCTTCAGTATCCTTTCACCAGTGCCTCCAGGTCCCAGTCTGCAAAGCAGGGTGTTAACCTTCCATTCTGGGCCACGTCCTCAGCGATAGCAGTTGAGCACCCTAGTGCGAAGGACAGATCCTGGCTCGCAGTATCTAAAATGGTGTGTAACTAGGTGTCATTAGCACAAATGTTGCAAAGTCCCAACACCACCGAGTCCCCCCCGCATCTGTCACACAACATTAATCTATAAGCAGGGGACCAAAACATCCATTTGTATCAACAATAAGGTGAAGAGCGAAAGATTGTGTGGGAAAAGTCCCTGTGAGCCATGGTGAATGGGTGCCATGAATCTCACCTGACAAGATAGAACAAAAATGGGAAAATTTCATCCACAGGAAAAAGATGCTGGAGTTTTGCAAGAGTCTATACAGTCATGTTTCTACATCAAAATAGCTGGAAAAAACAGCACACATTCAGAGCAAGAAATACAGATCAAGTACTCATTCTGCGCAATGTGGTATTTCCCATACAGCAGTAATTTGGCAATAAAGCTACCAAATACCGAACAACACGTCCCTTTGGCTGTTTGAAAAACTCAAAGTAGTTTCCAACATTAAATGTGATTCTCTAGTTGAGAAACATTTACTAAATAATGCGATCTTGGAGAAGATTTACTAAATAATCCTGAGTGTGTGAGGAATTATGTTGACAATCAATTTAGAATTACTGTCCAGTCTAGTTCTGCTCCCTACAGCCCCATGCTATAGAAAGTCACACCATAGTAAACCGCTATAGAAAATCATGCTGCACAAGATGGTATAGAAAATTGCTATACTGTTCAGTAGAAAATTTGCGTTATTCAAACAGCGTGCACAGTTCATCAATCGTATTGTAGCCAACTCGTGTTAATGAAATGCTCGTTATACCTGAACAACCTGTATAGGCTTTCAGTGTAACACCTTGTGTATACTGGAAGCTAAATACATTAATACACAGAGCCGTCATCCTTGCAGGCAGAAAGACAATGTACATACTCTGCCTTTCAACTCTACAAAATAGGTGACCAATGATTTCTGGTTCATTTTTCAGCCAATACCCTAACCAAAGTCAATCTTGCTTAAAATTTAAACAAAAGATAAATAAAAGTTAGTTATTGTATAGCTGTACATATAACATCAGTCACAGTCCATTTAGCTCTCATACAGTATAAATGCTGTTTTCCCTTTGGTAATTTTTGCGAATTGTCCTGATGAATGCAAGATAAAAAGATTTGATAAAATTAGATTTTTTTTCAGCAATACTCAAGACCCTAAATACAGATTTCTAAGGCTGTTCATTCGTAAAATATGATACATGACATGGCAATACTCTGAGATACTCTCTCTCTGTTGTATCTGACTAAAACAAAAACTACCACAGGCCTTCACATACCTGTTCATCCATTTTCTGTATGAGCAGCTCAGTTTCTTCTTCCTCTTCCCTTTGTCTCAAATGAAGAGCTGCCATTCTCTCGCCAGTCTCTTGGTCGCTTTGAGCCGCTAATGCAGCTAACACCCCATCATGCTCTATCCATAGCCTGGTTTCCATCTCCTCAAACTGTCTTTGGAAGACACTGCTGAACCTTTCCTCTAAAGCTGGTGAAAGGTCTTCCTTAGGTTTAAGGTTCCTCAGCAACAACACAATGGCATCGATGTGCATTTGTTTGCGACAGTATTCCAGATGTGTATCCATCTGTATGGAGTTCCATATGTGCAAACTGTAAAAGAAAACTGAACGTTAGACTGTCTCTAATTTATGTGGTCAGGAATGTAAACAAGAACAATATTTCAGATTAAGAAAGAAACCACCAATACTGGAAGCAGAAGCTCTAAATAGTGCAAACACACATGCAGACGTCTTAAAAGTTCATTTATTTTGATGTTATTTCTGTAAGAATGTACAACCAGTGACTCATGTCATTGAAGACTGAGGTCATGATAGGCTAACAATCAAACACGATGTAACACAAATAGAATGGTTTCGTTATTTCTGACAAAGCGAGGAGGATGCGGTTTCTTTCAACAGATTTTAAGCAGTCATGAGTTGAATGATGCATAAACATAATTGATGTCGAGTTTTTATTTTTGTTGATACGTGTAATGTGAATGAAATGCAACTGGACCCCAGCTATGCCAAACACTCTTTCAGTCTCAGGCATGGGGTTCTTTAAGACATATTCAAACACTGCTAAATTTCCCATCTCTTCAACTCTAAAGTTTATATCTAAGTTTCAACTATTGATGTTTTTAAAGAGAAAAATACTATAGCCAGAAACAGATCACGGACATGTAACATTAGTAAGTCACATAATTTGTGTGATTCCAGAGTTAACTGAACACCAAAGGAAATTGCTGCAGGTAGTGGAAATTAGAAATAAAACAAAAACACGCTGGAAATACTCAGCTGGTTGGACAACATCCACAAAGAGAGAAGCAGAGCTAACTTTTCAGGTCAAGATGATCTTCCATCAGAAGGGGATGATGAACGGTCTTCTCAACCTGAGATCTTGGGCCTGGATTTTCATCCTTGAAGCAGGTAGTGGGTGTCAGGAAACCTCCCAGCTCAGCCCACTCCCACTGAGAGAAAGTGAGCACAATGGAAGGAATATTGTTGCTAGGGAGGTAGGTGCTTCATACCCAGTTGTGCCAGCTGACAAGGACTACCAGGTGTGGAGTCGGGCAGTTTAAAATGCCTGCCTTGGCACTGTGGCATTCTGTCTCAGTTAGAAAACAACCAGAATGGGTGTTCAGCTATTAGCTGCCATGCATTTCCCATGTCCAATCCACAATACTACATGCTCCCTCCTGCAATCCTTCCATGCCAGGCTATAGTAATTCCATCGCCATACTCAAAATGAAAACAGTATTTTTCAGGGGATGTGGGCACCATGGCTGGGCCAGCATTTATTGCTCATCTCCAGTTGCCCTTGAGAAGGTGGTGGTGTGTTGCCTTCTTGAACAGCGGCCATCAATTGTGGCGCAGGTACTCTCACAATGTCATTGAACAGGGCATGATTTGGAGATGCCGGTGTTGGACTGGGGTGTACAAAGTGAAAAATCACACAACACCAGCTAGTATGCTTCCACTTAAACCTATTGGACTATAACCTGGTGTTGTGTGATTTTTAACATTGAACAGAGCATTCTGGAGCAACACTGAAGTAAAAGTAATATATTTCCCAAGTCTGGGTAATGAGAGGTTTGAAGGGGAATGTGCATAGTGGTGGCGTTCCAATGTATTTGCTGCCCTTGTCTTTCTAGATGCCCATTGTTGAGGGTTATGAGGGGCATGGATAGGGTAAGTAGGCAAAGTCTTTTCCCTGGGGTCAGGGAGTCCAGAACTCGATGGCATAGGTTTAGGATAAAAGGGGAAAGATATAAAAGAGTCCTAAGGGGCAACTTTTTCACACAGAGGGTGGTACATGTATGGAATGAGCTGCTAGAGGATGTGGTGGAGGCTGGTACAATTGCAACATTTAAGAGGCATTTGGATGGGTATATGAATAGGAAGGGTTTGGAGGGATATGGGCCAGGTGCTGGCAGGTGGGACTAGATTGGGTTGGGATATCTGGTCGGCAGGGACGGGTTGGACCGAAGGGTCTGGTTCCATGCTGTACATCTCTATGACTCTATAAGTAGCCTTGGTGTATTTCTGCATCTTGTAGATGGCACACATTGCTGCTACTGAGCATCGGTGGTGGAGGGAGTTAGATTTGTGGATATGGTGCCAATCAAGAGGGTTTTTCAGTCTGGATGGTGTCACGCTTCAAATGTTGTTGGAGCATCCTTAATTCCTGCAAGTGGGGAGCATTCCACCACATTCCTGACTTGTCCCTCGCAGATTGTGGACAGGGTCTGGGCAATCAGGACGTAGCCTTAAAGTGAATAGTAGATATACTATGTAAAAAACAAATCATTCATTGATAACTTTCTACCGTGTTAAAAAGAGTTTTTTAAAAACAACACAGCAATAAAAATGGACAAATCTAGCCCCTTTAGATTTCATTCACAGAAACTGAAAATCTTAAAATTCCTTTACCTTTTGCAAGGAAACATTGACACCAAGTGATCAGACAACCGAGATGTGTCAATCAAGTGAGAGCTCAGGTGTTTCAAGAAAATGTTTGGATGTCTTGGCTCTCAGCCAAGCATATATAATGGGCAAAAGGCAATCGCTCTGGGAATGCGAATTCAATCCCACCCTGGCAGCTGGTCAAATTTGAATTTAATTAATAAATCTTGAATAGAAAGCTTTTTCTCAATACGGTGACCATGTAAGCATATCAATCATCATAAAACCCCGACTGCTGCACTAATATCCGTCAGGGAAGGAAACATGCTGTCCTTACTGGATCTGGCTCCTATGTGACTGCAAACCCATAGCAATATAGGTGACTTCACTGCCTTCTGAAATGGCTTTATTCAGGGCAGTTAGGGATAGACAATAATTTGGGAAAAAGTGAGGACTGCAGATGTTGGAGATCAGAGTCGAGCGTGTGATGCTGGAAAAGCACAGGTCAGGCAGCATCCGAGGAGCAGGAGAATCGACATTTCAAGCATAGAGCTCTGTGCTCGAAACATCAATTCTCCTGCTCCTTAGATGCTGACTGACCGGGTGTGCTTTTCCAGCACCACACTCGGAGACAATAACGTGCTGGCCTTGACAGCAGCAGCCACACCTCATGAATAATTAAAGAAGAAGAAAGCAAACTATTTTGGTACATCACAAAGCAAATGGTTAACCAATGAACTCCAATATCCATTCCTTACACAGTGAAGCCTGAGACAGACAATAAAGAAAGGAAGAAGAAAAGAAGCAGGTGGATTAGAGGAGTAGAGACAAAAAGGTAGAAGGTTGCTCAGTATCTAGTAGTTAAAAAAATTCCTGGTGTTATTCCCCACTGCTATTGCACCACAAGGGAGGATACTCAATAGTTATATGCATTCTGCCAGAACGATGCCAAATTTCTGAAATTATTTTAGCAGTATAACATTTTAATGCTGCATTAAAGATTCAAAAGGAAATTCAAGACACTTTAGTGGCAAATGAATTTCTTTTAAAGAACTGCTGGAGGGAATCTAATCCTTTGGGTCGTTAGAGTTGAAATACTGCGCATGGAATTCAGTTACATTAATGAACCATATGCTGCCATATACCAAACCAACCGGATTATAAGAACTTCATTCCACAGAATAAAATTAAAAAGGATCACTGCTTTTGCTCTAAAAAGCAATACAGCATATAGAAGGACAAGTAGAAATAACAAAGTAAAATAAAGTGAGTGAATAATTAGGTTGAGAGATGCCAGTCTGTATATCAGAGCAGCAATATAAAAAAAAACGATAAGAGTCTAACAAAGAATGGTGCTTGTTTTAGCACAGAAGGTGGTAATTTGGCCGTCATGTCTGTGCCAACATTAGATTTGGCATCAAACTCAAAATATCTGAGGCTTTATTAATCTGACTAACAGTATCAAAAGATTATACTTAACCAAGGTAAAATCCATGAAATGTCAGGAGTCATAAAGGACCAAATTAAAGCCCTAAGTTTCAAACAGATGATCGGATAATTAGGGTTGGACATTTCATCATGGATGAGATCATACTTTCCCACATACTAATCCATCTGCCAATTTCTTGCCCACTTGCTTCATTGATCTATAACCTTTTACACATTTCTTGGATGGAATCTTCCACACCCACCTGGAGCTTTTAGAACTTCATTGGCAGGAAGCACAAATTCAGTTTTTCTGACAGGAGACCTTTTTTTTTAAAAAAAAAGACACTCCTTGATAGTCAAATGGCTAATAGTAAATGCTTGGAAACAGTTAGTGGAAATGATCAGTGTTATGACAACTTCACTTATAATTATTCTTGTGCAATTGAATTTAAAAGATTGTGGAGTCCTTTTTCAAAATGAGGTCCATGATAGGGCATTGGAACTCTTTTTTTTAAACAAAGCATTTCTTGGTAGTCATATATCTTACAATAACTCTTGTTTACTGCAGATCAGCTACCTAATGGGTCTGTCAGGTTTTAGTTTCTGCTCTGGATACCATTCAGAGTAGCTGGGGAGAAGCCTTCCAAAAGAAATGGACTCTTCAGTTCTAATCTCCTGCTTGTGGAAAATAACCCATATTGTGGTTCCAGTGTGGTACCTGGAGCCTGTTCTAGCTGCTCTCACATTAGAAACCATTAAAAGAGTTTGTTGCTATTTCATGAATGACTGTGCCTGCAAAGATCCCCAGAAACCGCGGAGAGTGTTGGGTGAAATCTGACTGTGTGAAGGGCTTATGCTTGAAACGTTGATTCTTCTGCTCCTCGGGTGCTGCCTGACCTGCTGTGCTTTTCCAGCACCACTCTCTCCACTCTGATCTCCAGCATCTGCAGGCCTCACTCTCTCCTAGAATGCCAAAAAGTGTCCAACTGACAACTGTCTTAGCATTTCAAACTTTATCCTTTTTGTTTCAAGAGGTGAAGACATATTGGCTAAGTGTTTTTAGTCTCTGCAGAGAGAAATCAATTTTCTTCACCTTACCTGGTGATGTGTTTTTAAGACATGTAGAGGTTGTGATCATTTATGTCATCATGTTACAAACTGCATGTTTTAATCAGCTTGATATCTCTATGAAAAAGGTTTTGTTTTATATAAATCAATAATTTTGGAATTTTAAAGAAATCTGGTTAATGGATCTTTGATTTCTAAATCTAATATAGATAAAATATATAATTAGCCATATAGGTAACGGAGTAAAGCATTCAAGTTTATGTTATGATAACTCGATGAGCAGCCATTGCTGAGTTCCCTCTAATCAAGGGAGTATTGACTGTGACCATTCCTGTGTGCTCACTATTTAGGAGTCTGTCATGATACTTACAATCTGCATAACTCTCAAGTTCCTCAAACCTTCACTCCTCTGCATCACTTCCAGAGTAATTCGTGGGTGATAAGGGGTACCCCAAAAGGCATGGCTAATGAGCACAGTGTGAATCCTTCAGCCAATGCCAAACAATGTTGCAAGGTTCACCAAGCATCCAGTAAGGCCATCATTAGATATACAACGTTCGATGCTTCTGTTCCCTGGACTGCTCAGAAGAGCCATTCAAAGCCACCATTGTGGCTGTATCCTTGTCCCACGTGAGCCCTTTCTGGCAATCTAGCAGATATGGTCATTCTCCTAGTTGTGAAGGAAGGTCAGTGAACTATTGGTGCATGAGTCACTGAGTCTTGTATAGTGTATCCTTTTATCATTTTAAGAGCAAGCCTTGACTGATGTGTAAGAGACAGCAGCTTTGTGATGCAAGTAGTGCTACCTTGATAGCTGTAACTAAGTGACAGATATTGATTGTCCTCAAAGCATCTGATGGATATTCTTGACATCCAGTCTCATCTGTGAGAGTCCTCTGCAGTGGCAACCTGACAATGCGAGCTCACAGGGCTGTGAAGCATTCAGTAGACAATGATACATATCTTGGCTGAGTGCAGTACAACATTCATCCTCTTGAGGCACTGAAACCAGGGTCTCTTGATCTTCTACAGCTACAGGGAGAGGCTGAATAGGTTGGGTTTTCCCTGGAGTGTCGGAGGCTGAGGGGTGACCTTATATAGAGGTTTATAAAATCATGAGGGGCATGGATATGGTAAACAGACAAGGTCTTTTCACTAGGGAGGGGGAGTTCAGAATTAGAGGACATAGTTTTAGGGTGAGAAGGGAAAGATATAAAAGGGACCTGAGGGGCAACTTTTTCACACAGAGGGTGGTGTGTGTATAGATCAAGCTGCCAGAGGAAATGGTGGAGGCTGCTAAATTGCAACATTTAAAAGGCATCTGGATGGGTATACAAATATGAAGGGTTTAGAGGGATATGGGCCAAGTGCTGACAAATGAGACTAGATTAGGTTGGGATATCCAGTTGGTGTGGACAAGTTGGACTGAAGGGTATATTTCCATGCTGTTCATCTCTAGGACTGTCATGGGTGCTGGCCTCTCCAGTCACCTCTGCCCAACAAAGTTCACCCTATGTTGCTCAGCAGCTGGGAAATTCTACGCACATTGATCAGCATGCTGACACATTGATTCTGCATGCCTCTGCCTAGCATGGATATTGAACAGCAGCAAGAAACATTAGAGGGAATGTCACTGTCCATGTTTCCTTCATCAGTTGGCCTGGTCTGCTGTCCCCACTCCCTGGGAAAAGAACTTCCCTTTGGCCCTCTCTGCATATCCCTGTTGCAGAGAGTGAAAAGTTGTCAGGGTACCTTGTAAATATGATGGGAGAGCAGCATGATGGTCCTCTGGGACAACATTGAGTTTACCTTCAACTACTGACACCAGAAGGCAGCACAATGGCTTATTGGTTAGTGGTGATGCCTTACAGTGCCAGGGAACCAGGCAACAGTCTGTGTGGAGTTTGCACATTCTTCCAGTGTGGATTTCCTCCAGGTGTTCTGGTTTCCTCTCACAGTTCAAAGATATGCAGGGTCTGGTGAACTGGTCAGGCTAAATTTCCCATAATATCCAGGGATGTGCAGGCTAGGTGGATTAGCCATAGGAAATGCAGGATTACAAGGATAGAGTTGGATGATCTTCTGAGAGCCAGTATGGACTCAATTGGCCTGCTTCCATACTGTAGGGATTCTATGATTCTAAGTTGGAACCTGGAAACACCCTGTGGGGACCGAACAGAAGCTCCAATTCGCTTACTCATAGAATTTGGAATTTTATCCATCTGCACATTTTTTAAGATAGGAAGAACGTCATTGCAGAAGAAAACCTGACCAACCTCTAAATTAGAGTACCTCCTGCTTTTAGGCCTGCCTCTACAGTGAGTCTCAAACAGAAGACACCACCCTCTATCTCTCTTTACAACTGGCTTTCCTAGCTATCTTTGTGTCATTGGCACATTCAGTTCCTGTAAAGTTAAGCGAGTTATATTTTCATTCTAAATATGGCTACTAAGCATGTGCAAAAGGACCTTGTCCGTAGTGATCGCAGATCATTTGGAACTGAGTCAGTAGGGCTCTAAGTAAGATGTCCTCTCTGCATATCCTGTGTATGTAGTTATGTTCAATAAAGCTTGTTTCTGTACATTCAGAAGTATGTAAATCTTACACTATCACAGTCACTCCAAAGTGATTCATACAGGTTGTAAATAGTTGTCATCCAGTGCTGATCATTGTGGTACTTAACTAACTCCAGCTTGCCAACATGAAAAATGGCACATTTATTACTACCCTCTGCTCACTCTATCCATGATAAAAGCTAGTTAGACCCCCACTGTGTAGAAGAACAAGAATGTACTGGACAGATTACAGGTCAGATTTATGAGGACCTCACCAGAATTGGAAAATTTTCACTTCCAGGTTTTGATAGAATGATTGTTTTGTTTTCTTTGTCACAGATGACGCTGGTGGTAGATTTATTTGGGGTGCGCATAATGATGATTTAATTGGGGTGCGCATAATGATGATTTAAATTAGGTGTGTATAATGATGAGGAGCTGAAAGACAGGGGATTAGAAAGAACCTCTTTCCCTTGGCAGAGGTTTCAATAGCTAGGAATTGCAGAATTATAGTAATTGGCAGAAGGAACAATGGGGAGCAGCAACTGGATAGTGGGTGTCAAAAACTCACGACTCAAAAAAGGGCAATTATCACCATCACATGGAAACTGTGCTTAGACGACACTTCTTGGTCTCAGCAGCCTCTGTCTGCACCATACGGTTTTGAAATTCTGAAGTAAGTAAACATGCACTTTAAGCCTTCCACTCTGGGAGGCCTGTAATGCCTAAAAAGCAGGAAAGACACAACCCTACTGCTAAGCCAGTGTCCTTTTCAAGTCAATTTCAAAATTTTCTTTTTGGACAGTAATGTAGGAAGAACAAATGATCTACTTGGGTAATTTTGAAAAAGAACTTAACAAAGGTCTGAATCATGTTCTGTGGGCATTCAAGCACTGGCATTATTTCAGTGGTTCAATGTTAATCAGACATATCCCAGCTGTGCTTTGCTGAGCCTGTTGGTGCACACATCATACCGTCAGACAGTGTGATTTAGTCTGGGACCAATTTAGTTAGTCTGAAATGAGAATACAATGCCACCATCTGAATTAGTGAAGAGTTAATTCTTCCACCGACATTCTCCCAGTCTGTGGCAATATTGATTTCCTGCCGTATGATTATTTCTGAAACCCGCTTGTAACAGTGACTTAATAATTTTATCTTCAAACACCAGTCCTTAACTTTGTCAAAGTGTAACATGGCTTGCCTCAGTAAAGTTTGCCTTCCCAAAATAATGATAACAGTGTACAAAACCAAGTATTTACTTGGATAATTCTTAAAAATAATCCTTACTCATTAAAAGCCTGCATCATGTTCTCTGGATCATCAAGCATCAAAATGCTGATCGCTTTGTCCTCAATTTGGAGGTATTTCTCAAAATGCTCTGCTGCATCACCGATTGGTGTGCAACTAAATTCTGACAGTTCCTTTTCCACCTATAAATAAACACAGTATAAGTTGCATACTTTGTTTTAGCCAAGACAAAATAGACTAAACATTGTACAGCAGATTGAGCCAGAATGGTGAATAGGCTCACCATTCCTAAATGCTGAGCCCTTGATCAGAAAGGTAGCATGTTGGGGAATCACTGTATGAATCTCAGATATTTAATTGTTTTTGAGAAGGTGCAACTGCAATGCAAGTCACTGGGTCATGTGTATGCACCTTCTACATTATAAAATAGCCTCAACAACTTGCGAGCAGGATGCCTGACCGAGTCTTTGGCTGAGTTAGAGTGCAATGTGTACAATACCTAAACAATAAAATGCACTGAATAGAAGTGGGTGAAATTAGTGGTGTCACCAACAATTAGAGGGCATCTGCCAGAAATGCAGTTGCAAAGATCATCCTGTAATTCTACAGCTACTTTTTGGGGCTAAAAGAATCAAGTTCACTCTTTAACTCTCAACATTCAGAAGACTAAATAACAGAATTATTTAGGGGAACTGGCATATTCGTTTAGGGGATAGATTATTAGAGACAGAGTGGTACACATTTAGTTTTTTGAATGTTGAGAGTTAAAGAGTGAACTTCATTCTTTTAGCCCCAAGACTTACAGAATGATCTTTGCAACTCTATTTCTGGCAGATTCACCCTAATTGTCGGTGACACTGTCAATTTCAGGTGACTCAGACTAAGAATATTCCTACACTAAATTAAATTCCAAAAGAAGGGCCTACCATTTGTGGTTAACAAAATAAGTTAGGGAAAGCCATCAAACTGAATGAAAACGCATCTAACTGTGAAAAGATGTGGCAGGTCAGGTGATTGGGCTGAATGGCATAAGGATAATAAAGTGGAAGAAATTACAGAAAGAGAGAAACCTAACTAGAAACGCAAAAACAGAAAGTGAGAGTTACTACAGATATTCAAAAGGGAAAAGAGAAAGAAAGAAGCATGAGTTTTGTTCCTTTACAGTGTGAGAGTAGTGAGTTAATGGCTGACATCAAGGAAAAGCCAATGCAGTGAACAAATATTTTGCTTCAATATTCACTACAGAGCATACATAAACATTTTATTAATAGCTATCAGTAAGAAGGTGAAAGGGAGAGAGGAATGGGTGAAATTACAATCACAAGGCAAGCAGTACTAAGCAAACTGATGGAGCTATGGACTGACTAGTTTCTGGACCCAGATGAACTTTACCTTCAAGTCTTCAAAGAGATGGATAATAAGATTATAGATGTGTGGATGTTAATTCCTCAAAATTCTGCCCTTGTGTTAGAACACTTGAGTTGAGTTATTTGCTCCTTCAGTGGCTAAATAAACATTTCCAATGTTAAGAAGTTCAACTGAACACTTTTAGATTTTGCATAAGTTCAGACATGCATTATGGCATTAATCTCTATTGACTGAGGCATAACAATGATGCTTGTTTCTCATATCTTGATTCTCACCCCTTCACCTCTTTTATTAACATTAATTATTAAAACGGTGCACAGAATAATCTAGACAAATAATATTCCACACAAAATGTGTGCAGGTCAATCTGTGGATACACTGAAGAGCCTGAGGTAGTGTGGCAGATTCATTAATTATATATGGGAGCACTAACTGATGGGTATTGGATTCTGAAGGTGTCATTGTATTTAATACAACACTACCCCAGCATTCAGCCATCGGTTTGGGTGGTTTTGGCATTGACAACGTACTGAGTCAAATTAAACAAGATTTCTATCAAACCTACATCACTGCTGATGTGAGATTCAGTAAAACAAAAATACAACAGAAGCCATCACAGGCATGGGAAAATTAATGTTCCAATGGATGCTCTCACAGCAATTACCTAGAAGTGCCTTTAGCACTTTCAATTTCAGGTGTTCTTTTGCTCTTTCATCAAAGTTCTTTCGTTCTTCCATCACAAAAGCAGGAGGAAATTCTCCCCCTGCCAAACTCTGAGAGCTTCTAGATAGATCTTCATTCTTGATTTAGCTTCTGACCTTCAGATAATATTTTATGAACCCCATTAGGATCCACAAGAGATCCCTATTTTGCTACAGATTCTCAAATCACCCCTCTCACGTAAAATAAAATTTTACAATACGACTGTAAGATGTAGGAGCACCTTTCGGTCCATCGAGCCTACTCAACCATTTAATGGGATAATAGCTGATCTGATGATTATCAACTGCATGTTGCTGCCTTATCCCCATAGCCCTTGCTTCCTTTACTGATTAAACATCTGTCTATCTCAGCCGTGAATATACTTAATGGCTTAGACTTGACAGATCTCTGCAGTGAAGAATTGACTACTGTCAAGAGAAAAAATAATCTCTGTTTTAAATGGGTGACCTCTTACTCCAAGAATATGCCCTCTTGCTCTAAAATCTTCCATAATGGGGAAGCAACCATTCTGGCTGATTGTTGCTGGAATCCAACTGAACAACTTGTCAATTCACTGACCTGCTGCTGAGGAGGATTTCTGATTCTTTTGAAGATGATGAGAATCAAACACACCAAGGCAAAAGAAACAACGAATGCAACAATAAACCCAAGAACGTGGATACCGTGATTTGTAGAGCCCTGAAAAGGAAGACAGATTTTAAAAAGGCCAGTCAACTAATCATTTATAACTTCGTGTTCTACAGCCATTCCCTGGAAATCACACACCAAGAAAACGAATAAAGTCTATTACCTTTTATTCCCAACTGTTACTGTAAAAATAGATGCTCAGGGGAAAATATCACAAATATCAGAAATAATAGGCAATTAAACTACTTTTAAATTTAAAAGTAGTGCATTTAAACCAACAGATGTTTCTATTTAGGCAACAGAGTTGACATGATGATTCAAGTGAGGTATTTGGTTTACTTCAGTGAGTTTTGCCACTCCTTGACGGGGGAATTGTACTCAAGATTTCATGTGTTAAAGAACACTGCAATTGAAACTGTGTGTCTTCAACTCTATGGGCATAAATATCCATTGAAGGTGTAACATAATGGATTCAGGAGCATTGTTTTATCGAACCTATACTGGTACAGCAATATAGAAAAGTAGGTTTCTGCTTGCTCCACTATTTTTAAGGACTTCCTTAAATGGTAAGTGCTGGTCCATCAGGAAATTGAATTCAAGTGTTATTTTAGAAGGTAAAATACATCACACTCTGACTCTATAACCAGCAGTTCCATGAGCATTGCACAAAAATTTCACGCTGCCAAATTTAGTGTAAAATCTGTATATGTGAATAAGTCATAGAGGGTAGCAGAATAGATGGATTGAGTAGTTAATAAAGCATATGGTATCCTGAGTTTTATTAATACAAGCAGAGAATACAAGAACATGGAGGCTACACTAACTTTGTATAAGGCTCAAGTTGGCCTCAGCTAGTGTATTTTGTCCAATTCTGGGCTGTGAGCTTTAGGAAGGATGTGAAGACATATGAAACCATGATGAAAAAGGTTTGTGAGAATGATTTCAGAAAGGTAAAACTTCAGTTTGAAAACTAATTGGAACATTTAGGGCTGTTTTTCTGGAGAAAGGAAGGATGGAGATTGGACATAGATATACAAGGCCATGAGACGTCTGGACAGAGAGGATAAGGGGAAACTGACCAACATAAAGAAGACAGAATCTAATCATTGCCCCTTGACATTCAATTGCATTACTATCACAAAAATATCTTCAGGGTTACCACTGAGTGGAAATTCAACCGCACTCCCCATAACACTGCAAGTCAGAGGGAGCAACCCTCATCACCCCAATGCCTGTCCACCATCTACAAGGCATAAATCAGGAGTATGTTAGAATACTTTACAATTTCCTGGATGGGAGCAGGCTGAACACCACTCAAGGAGCTCAACATCATTGAGGAAAAAGTAGCCCTATCCACAATTATCTACATTCAGCCCCTTTATCACTGATGCACAATCGCAGCGTTGTGTACCATTTACAGAATGCAATGCAGCAACTCACCCAGGATCCCCTAGATAGCAAACCCAATACCACTACCGCCTGGAAAACCAAACAGATGTAAATGAACACCAACACCTGGAAATTCCCCTCCAAGGCACACACCGCCCTGACGTGGAACAATAGTGTCATTCCTTCCTTGTGTGGGAACTCCTTTCTTAACACCACCACGACTGTACTTGGGCTGCTATATTTTAGGAAAGCAGGTCACCATCAATTTCTCGAGGGCAATGAGAAATGGATAATAGTCAGTGCTGGCCCAGTCAGCGACACTCACGTCTCACGAATGGATTAAAAATGCTGTGATCCGGCAACATTGTGATTATAATTACCGGTGATTATGTAAACCATATCACAGCATGAAGAAGAATGCTAAAATGTTGTTGCAGTATGCTACCTATTACCACATGGTAAATGACTACACCTTATGCAAAACCAGGCAGGAAAGCAAAGTGAAATCAACCTCCTGCAGCAAACTAGGTTGAACGTACAGCAACACATTCAAACCTCGAGGCTCAGTTTGTATTACCTGCATGTTCTAATTGCTAAACACAAACAAGGGCTTGGACTACCTTTGGTGGAAATGTCTTTACCCCTTAGCAATTTCTCCTTCGAATCCTCCTACTTCCTCCAGACGAAATGAGTAGCCATGGGCACCCGTATGGGCCCCAGCTATGCCAGTCTCTTTGTTGACTACATAGAACAGTCCATCTTCCATAGTTATACCGGCACCATTCCCCAGCTCTTCCTCCTTTACATTGATGACTGTATTGGCGCCACCTCATGCTCCCACGAGGAGGTTGGGCAGTTCAACTTCACCAACACATTCCACCCTGACTATAAGTTCACCTGGACCATCTCTGACACCTCCCTCCCCTTCCTGGACCTCTCCATCTCCATCAATGACGACCGACTCAACACCGATATTTTTTTTTAAACAAACCCACAGACTCCCACAGCAACCTGGATTACATCTCCTCCCACCCTACCTCCTGCAAAAATGCCATCCCATATTCCCAATCCCTCTGCCATATCTGCTCCCAGGAGGACCAGTTCCACCACAGAACACACCAGATGGCCTCCTTCTTTCAAGACTGTAATTTCCCCTCTCACGTGGTTGAAGATGCCCTCCAACGCATCTCATCCACATCCAGCACCTCCGCCCTCAAACCACACACCTCCAACCGTAACAAGGACAGAGGCCCTTCGGTCCTCACCTTCCAGCCCACCAACCTCCACATAAACCGCATCATCCGCCGACATTTCCGCCATCTACAAATAGACCCCACCACCGGGGATATATTTCCCTCCCCACCCCTATCCACTTTCCACAAAGACCGTTCCCTCCATGACTACCTGATCAGGTCCATGCCCCTCCCCAACAACCCACCCTCGCCTCTTGCCACCTTCTCCTGCCACCGTAGGAATTGCAAAACCTGTGCCCACACCTCCCCCCTCACCTCCATCCAGGCCGCAAAGGAGCCTTCCACATCCATCAAAGTTTCACCTGCACTTCCACTAATGTCACTTATTGTATCCGTTGCTCCCAATGCGGTCTCCTTTACATTGGAGAGACTGGACACCTTCTCGCAGAGTGTTTTAGGGAACATCTCCGGGACACCCGCACCAATCAACCCCACTGCCCTGTGGCCAAACATTTCAACTCCCCCTCCCACTCTGCTGAGGACATGCAGGTCCTGGGCCTCCTTCATCGCCACTCCCTCACCACCCGACGCCTGGAGGAAAAACGTCTCATCTTCCGCCTCGGAACACTTCAACCCTAGGGCATCAATGTGGATTTCACCAGTTTCCTACCAGCCAATCTTCCTTCCGACCTATCTGCTCCACCCTCCTCTCTGACCTATCACCTTTATCCCCACCTCCGTCCACCTACTGCACTCTTAGCTGCCTTCTCCCCAGCCCCACCCCACTCCCATTTATCTCTCCACCCCAGAGGCTCCCATCCTCATTCCTGATGAAGGGCTCCTGCCCAAAACGTCGATTTTTCTGTTCCTTGGATGCCTCCGGACCTGCTGTGCTTTTCCAGCACCACTTTAATCTTGACTCTGATCTCCAGCATCTGCAATCCTCACGTTGGCGTACACCTATTAGCACCAATATTGTGCCTTGCTTTCCCTGTTGCAAGTGATAATGGTAGCATCACGCTCAGTTGGAAGTCAAAGTAAAAGCTTCAAGTAATGATTAGCATCATTCCATCTGCAGGAAAGGATGGGAATGCAATGTCAGATCAGGAAAACGTGAGGAGATCAGAGTTGAAAGTGTGGCTCCACATCCGACAGAAATTTACTTGTACTTCCACCAATGTCATCTACTGTGTCTGCTGAACTCGAATGTGGTCTCCTCTGCATCAAGGAGACAGAACACCAACTTACAGATCGTTTCAGAGAACATCTGTAACACTCGCACCAACCAACCCCACTGCCCCATGGCTGAACACTTCAACTCCCCCGCCCAGTCCACCAAGGACATGCAGGTCCTGGGCCTCCTCCATCATCAAACCCTAACCACCCGACACCTGGAGGAAGAATGCCTCATCTTCTGCCTTGGACCCCTGCGACCACACAGGATTAATATGGGTTTCACCAGTTTCCTCATTTTCCCTCCCCCCCACCTTATCCCAGTCCCAAACCTCCAACTTGTTCACTGCTCTTGGCCTGTCCATTGTCTTTCCCATCTATCTGCTCCACCCTCCTCTCTGACCTATCACCTTTTCCCCAACTTCATCTACCTATTGTATTCTCAGCTACCTTCACCCTCCCAACCCCACCCCTCTCCCATTTATCTCTCAGTCCCCCAGCCCACAAGCCTCATTCTTGATGAGGGGCTTATGCCTGAAACGTCGATTCTCCTGCTCCTCAGATATTGCCTGACCTGCTGTGCTTTTCCAGCACCACACTCTCGACTCAGGTAAGATCAGTCACCCGCTATTCTTCTTCTGATGGTTGAACAAGCCGGTTTTGGAAAGACAAAATCTGTCTCGAGAACCACACATGAAGTTGTCCTTTGTTGCTGTTGCTGAATGATTTCTGCTGATGCGTTTTTTGCTTTGCTATGGAGCCACTGAAACCGGTTGCAAGGGTGGTAGTGAATTCTTACCTAAAGCCTGCGTTGCTATTTGTATTGATTGCCAGCTCCAGTTTCTAATTTGTCCTCATTGATTTTAAGAGCTTTCAGATCTCTTTTGATAGCATCCCTCGGTCTGAGCTTTGGGCACCCCGCTAGCCTCTTGATCTGAGCTACACACCCAGTCTCTGTATATACCCAGAGCAGCAATGCCTTCCTTTCCTTTTAATTCAAAACTCACTCATTGCTGGAGCTTCGAACCTTCTCATGGGGATTGTACAGTCCTTCCAGCAATACCATTTGCTTTTTGTTTCACGATAAAATCTCATGCTGCTCTTTTATTGCTCTTCTCCTCGGTAGCCTCTGTTACTCTTTGTTTAAAAGTGGTTCTTTCTTTTCTAAACCATTTTACATTACACTCCTCAGGCTGGATCCACAATATTTCACATGTCTTAAGGCTCCATTGTAGAGACCATCCAAACGTTAGGACGGTTTTTCAAAATGTATGCCACTAATCGACAGCAGCTATCATAGAAGGTGGTTTACATTGTACACAATGAATGTGTCATAGCCTCTCTGTAAGGTCCCAGTCTTGTACTTATTTATCAAAATTGTAATAGTTTGCATTCAGAAATCCATATAAAGTTTCATTTTTTGGATGTTTCTACTCTCATTGATCACTGCCTAACACATTTTAAAAGGTGGAATTTAAATTCGGATTTAAGAAAGATCACAATGTTAACATTCTGAATGGGTCAGTATTTTTGACTGTAAATCTTCAACTGGACTAATGAAGCATGCTCTTATCAGTAATAGGTACATGATCATGAAATAATTACATGACTGATTTCCCACTGCATAGCTCAGGTTCATTCAGATCTCAATGTCTAATATTCAAAATCCAATTTTGAATCCAATGTGATAAATTACTGCTGCCGAGAATTTTTCATCCTACATGAAAAATGCATTAATTATTTGCTTTTATTGTATAGGGCAGCAATACAAAATTATGTAATTATAGTGAAGAATATCAAAACCTGGAGAACTGTAAAAGTGTTGGCATCAAATACTTCCAAAGGTTTTGCAGCTTGGAAAAGAAACAAAGTAAGCTCCAACTATGTCTTAATGCAAAAAGTATTACCTCCTACAGCTGGCTCCAATTTAACAGATGTTATTTAATGTAGGCATTGGAGGTCTCACCCACTGACTGAATAGGCAGGGAGAGCCTCATATCTCCTCCTTATGGTAAGTGCCATTAAATTCAGTGCCAAACAGGCACTTAACTAGACAGCCCTGTGATTGTGGACCCTGAGGGTTGAAAACCTTGATCCTGAGAGGAAGAGATGGCTACTGCCCACGAGGCTAAGGCATCCAAAATCCAGGATTGCAGAAAGATCCCAGGCCACAGTGACCTACGACAGGAAGGAGGTGAGTCACAGGGGAGGGTGGAGGGGATCGGCAGCAAGAAAAAATGTTGCGTGTCAGCGATCTGATGGTACTGTGGCTTTAAGATGTATATTGGGTCATGGCTTTTTTATAATGAAGGAAGGTGGAGACAGAGGCATCAATTAGCGGTGGAACAGGTAAGCCTTCCACAAGCCTTCCCACAGAGATGGGAGGCCATGGGATCCCCAGCCATCATCCTCCCCAAGTTAACGCACCATTACAAAACTTGCCTTGGGAATGGACTCCAGCCAATGTAACAGACAGTGCAATGCAGATACTATCTCCAAAATGGCACTATCGCAATTAATTTCATTTGAGATCTTCCAACTAACAAAAAAAACTTGCATATTTCCATTAGAGATAAAAATCAAGCTCCACTAACCTATTTCAGTGCTTAATTCCCACAGTGAATTAATATGATATTAACAGATTGTCCAAGATGCGCACTTTCCAAAACTGTACACCAATATCAACATGCAATCAAGCATAACTTCAAACAACAGTACTTAAACTCATGGTAATCAAGATTGAAAAATCAAATCCTATAAATCAACTTACCTCAATTAAGGCCTCCTTAGTCAGCATGAAGTCTGCCACCAAGGGTTCAATCTGAATATGATCATCCTGACAAGACAGTTTTGGATTTTAGTTATCTTATGGTTTGCCCACATTCAATATCAACAGTTACAGTCAAGTTCAAGTAATATACAATAATTAATTCCTGTATGGTAATTGCCAATCTGGAAATAATTAGCACACATGAACAATAAAAAGCAGAAAGGTCGCACATTGTTGGGATTAAGTTATGCGAATAGCCTTATGAATGTCAGGGTTGTATTTAACAGGGAGAAGTGTATTATTTTCTCCATGGTGCCAGGCAATTCAAAGCATCTCTATACCACGTTAGAATGTCCATTCAAAGCAATAAAGCAGGAGCCTAGTTCCCATTCACCAAAGGTGCAAACTACAAATATGAGGTTGGCAAAGGAAAAGTAGGTGGGCTTTTGGATGTATTGCCAAATTATTGAAGTGAAACACTTCAGAAAATATTTCCATTAAGGTGACCTTAGTTTGCCTTTACTTGCAATGTTAATTAGTCCCTATACCTACTAATGAATATAGAGGCACCAGAGAGGAACACATACTTTAATAAGAACAAAAAATAAACATTGATTTGTTTTTGCAATTAGAGGTTGCTTAGGACATTTTAAGATAATTTGGTTAGAAAAGCATAAGCTTTAGGAGATATGACTGGGGTATTTATAATAATGATGAAGCATTAGATGGGTGGCATGGTAGCTTAGTGGTTACCACCACTGCCTCACAGCGCCAGACATCTGGGTTCAAGTCATGCCTTGGGTGACTCTCTGTGTGGAGTTTGCACATTCTCCCTGTGTCTGATAAGGTTTCCTCCCACAGCCCAAACATGTGTAAAATAAGTGGATTAGCCATGGGAAATGTAAGGTTACAGGGATCGGGTAAGGGGATGCTTTTTGGAGACTCGGCATGGACTTGCTGGGCTGAATGGCCTGTATCCACACTCTAGAAATTCAATGATTCAGACCTCACAATACTTCTAAAAGGAAGTCAATAGTAGGGAGAAAATAGAAAATAAACTAGCAGTCAGAGTGGAGGCTAGGAAGTCTTTATACTCTCAGAGGACGGTTACCACATGGAACAGGTTTAGGTATGATACAGTTCTTGAAAGAAGGACAAGACAACCAGAGGATCTAATAAGTTAGCTACATTTAGTGTGTGATATACCAAGATCCCAAAACCAAAAGGGCACTGTGCTAATGCACTGGAGTAGAAAATGTTCAGTGGAGGATTCCAAAGTGGGTTAAAAGTATTGAAACACCAAACTTACAATAAAAGAATAAAAGGATCTTGAGCTATTATAATTTAAAAATGTTTAGTGAAGGCAGTGATAAGTTTTGCCAGGTGGAAGCATATTTGGTACAAAATCAGAAAGAATCAGAGGGTGAAACAAATTAAACCGGACTTTCTAAATACATTCTCATATTCCAGAGTTATTATGGAATAAACCACTGCCTATTGCAAAACATCACCAGCAAATCATGTCAACGTTCGAAAGGATTTGCTTTCAGACCTTCTCTTCTTTCATGTAGGAAAGTATTTGGCCTGAGATCAATATCCAGCAATGGAAACTGCTTATTTAGTAAGCAGTTAGGAGATGAATTAATCTTTAAATAGAATACCTGAGACATCTTGCCAAAGTTGAGGTAGGCAGGTAATGACATGTTCCTCCAATCCTTCAATCCGCCAGTATTTAATACTGCAGTATAGTTTATTACAAAGTATTCACCAGCTGATAGACAAAAGATGAAATGGGGAATGTTAACACATGTGCCCAGAAAGGTTTGTAGAATAACTCCTTTGAACCCAGTATTCTCATGATGGTCTGTTTGTTATAATGTTGTCTTCTAATCCATTCAGAAGTCAAATAATGCACTGCCAACTCAATTTAGTTGATTATTTTGAAGGATAACTTTGTGAAAAAACAACATAAGTTATTCTTTTCCTTCTTTTTTCTTTTTTTTCCACGGATACAGCCTCTTAACAACATGATTAACTGCTCACACTTCAACTGTTCAACTCGATGGTAAAGCTTGTCTCACAGTCTAATTATATCCCTGCATGCACATTGACCACCCATTCCACCAATCGACTAGAAATAGTCATAATATCGAATGAACAATTCCAATTCCAATTCCCCAGAGGCAAGCTGGGGAATTTAAGTTGAGTTAGCTAAGACTGGAGATGCAAAAACCTCAAGGGCAAATTCTTCCAATATGCATTTTAGAGGTGATCGATGTGGAAGTGAGCATAATTTCTCTTTGTGGGTGGGGTCAGCTTTTCTTGTGCAATTATTTGGTTGTTAGCTCATTGCTTATGCATGGTTAAGGAGCATTGATACCCTTGTAGGGGATGGGCAGAAAGTCATTGCCCCCATTGTTGGTTCAAAGGGCTGAAAGTCCTGGCTTTGTATTCAAAGAACACCCAGAAGTGGCAAATTTAGAGAGCTATGCAGACTCATGGAATGATCGCCTCCTGCTAGACACTTTTCCACCCTTTCACCCTTTCCCAATCACTGACCATGCCCACGACACTCAAGTCTCTCTCCCTCCTGCCCCAAGCAACCAGCATGATGGCAGCCCATTCTCAATCATGGCATGGCATCAAGAAATGCTCCCCAAAGAGGACTGGACAGCAGTTACTCATTCCAATGCCAACAAGTACAGCACCTCTCGCACGTCTCTTTTATGCAGTTGAAATGTGGAAGGCATGTAGTGATCACTTGCAGTGAACTTAATTGGGAAGGCGAACTTAATTCTGGAGGGTTGGCATTTCAATGAGCAGGTGAGACATGCAAATTCATGGACAAAAAACAGACACAGGAAGCATCTGCTCTTAAAGTTACACAAATTTAATTGTAAACACCCATCTCACTGTCCAGAACCTGATTTTAGGCTTTCCATTCAATTAAGTTTCCACCTACCTTGCTTCTACTTCCAGCAGCAACACAAGGTTCCCAATCCCAGTATCAGTAATAACGACTATGAAACCCTAAAATGCACTTTGGGAAAGGAAACTTGCTGTCTTTATCTGGTCTGACCTAATAATAATAACAGACCCACTGCAATGTGGTTGACTCTTAAATACTCTCTGCTCAGCATATCTCAGTTGTGGACCTATCCCAAACATTTGTGAAAGCTAATGTCACTCCAATATCTGGACCACAGCAGCAGTTCAAGATGACACATCATCATCATCCTCCAAACAGCAATTAGGATTGCCAATAAATGCTGGCCTTGCCAATGACGCTTACATCAGGTAAACATATTGAAGTAACTAATCAGTACCAGAGGACCAGAAGAAAATATAGACTCTCTTGCCCACTTCCCTTAATAAGCAAAAGCTCATTCCATGAAGAAAGCCAAGTAAGGACCTTATATGGATTCAGTCATGAGCCCAACAAAAATAAGCAGTAGATGCTGAATCGTCAGCTAAACAAAAAAATTCAGCTGCTCTGTCAAAAAGACTCCTCAGGGAGGAGACAATGACAGATGGAAATGTCAGGGACTCGTAACCAAAGTGCCCATGTAAATGCACTGGAGAAATTGGCTTCCATCCCAATACAGCAATGGATGGGGTGGGATGCTAAAAAAATTCAAATCATTGAATGATCTGGAATTGAAAGCTAGCCTCAGTAATAACAATTACCAATCGTTGTTAAAAAAACCCATCTGCTTTGCTACTGTTTTTTAAGGAAAGATATCTGGTCTGGCCTAGATCTAATTCCATATCACGGTAACTTGGTTGACTCCTAACTGTCCTCTCAAAGCCATTTAGTTCAAGGGTAATTAGATATAGACAACAAATGCTGGTCTTGTCAGTGATGCCCACATCCCATAAAAGAACAAAATAAAACACTACAAAATAGCAAATTCCAGAAATCACTTGAAATTACAAAATAGCAAAATATTTGACCATATTATGAAACACAAAGTAAGATATCCATTATGTTTCAATGCAACACTCATAAATACCCACTTGCAAAAGTGTTGAATATGTTTTAATTTTTTTTTTAAACTAACTTGTGACATGACTTTATCACATTGAATAAATAAAGTTGACACATAGGGGCAACATACCTTGAAGAATGTCTTTGGTGTACGTCTGGAACCCCAATTCAGTGTCTTTTCCCATGTTACTTTGAATGCTTAGACCACTGATAGCATCTCGGATAGTAAGCTGAGAAATGTTATATGTGGATTGCACATCCAAACTGCTTATTATTAATTTCACAGTCACTATCTGGGATTCATTTCTTCTGCTCACCTGAGAAAGAGTACTATGTTAATACATGCATTTGGTTCATATATTTAAATTTATTCAACATCAAAGAAGCTCAGCTCAGTTATGTACAATTCTACAACTTTTGTTTAAAGCCCGATGGAAGTAATTTTGACAACCTTGTTAAATGCCTTTCCGGATGCTTTTCACCCAGTGACTCTGTAGCAACCTGGGGTCCATTTAAGGGACTGCACTCAGAGTAGCCATATTGTGAAAAGAGGGCATCAACCATGAACATACTTGTGAAAATCCCAGTGCCAATTAATGGCTTACACTTTGGATGCTTTTGCTGCAGTCCTTACCAATATGGCGGATGACACACTTGCATGTATGTCTGCACACATGGCCCACCATACTGGACATCAAGGCACTGATTTTTATGATTGTAAAGTGGGGAAGCACTAATAAATCTCAAGTTCAATATCACCTGTAAAGGAACCGAATAAATATTTCAAAAGGAAACAAGCCAGGAAATTAAATTATACAACATTCCTCCTGTTAAACGGATGTAACAAGCTTAATAGTCTTCACCTGTGCTGAATTTTACATTGTCCTAGAAATGGAACATATCCACGCCAACCATGAAAATAAAAGCAATTCAATAAACAATGTGCTGCAGTGTCACCCAGTGGTTAGAGTCATCACTGAAATTTTAATATTTTGATCTTCAATAGACAGGTTTAATGCACCATCTAATGGTTAAAATAATCTATAGCAGCAGAACTTAACCATCAAACCAAACTTCAAAATTGCCATTACTTTCAATATGCCCCCATCCCAAAAACAAAAAAAAGTTAGTTTGACATATCAGCATTTTTAAGTTAAACTTTTCACTATGAATAAAATTAATTTCTTTGTCAAACAAGGGTGGCACCATCTTTCTAGTGAGTTTTCTCCAGGTCACATCCTCCAACATTCACGATTTGCCGAACGACATCAGATTTTACTCCAGGGCAGGGTGAGGAGGTGAGTCCCGACTCTACTTCAATTAGAGCAGGGATTGTACCATGTACTAACCATCTAGCCAACAGAATTAACTTGTCTCCAAAAGAGATCTTAAACCAAGCATGCTACTATTTGTATTTTAAAATGATGCACAGCAAGGTCTCACAAACATTAAGGTGATGATGACTAGATAAGCTGTTTGAAAGATGTTGACTGAGGAATAGATTCTGACTATGACATCTGTTCTTCAGATAAATTGTGCAAAGGGATCCTGCACACCTACCTGAGAAGCCATATGGGCTCTTTCTTTAATGTTTTACCCTAAAAGGGCGCTCGTAACAGAGTGATGCTTTCAGTGCTACAAATGCGCAGGAGTACCATCTAAATTTTATGTTGGAGTCTCTGTACTGAACTCAGTCTTGTGATGCTGAGGCCAACACAGAATCCTTTTCTGCATCTTTTTTTCTGTCTGAACAAAACCAGAAAGAGCAAAGGAGAAGAAGTCGGATTCTAACTTAAAATTAAAAGTCTGTTAGTACAAATTCTAGAATGGGACTATAGTTAAGATTCCACAGGCTGGTCTTGCACTGTTGCTGTTGGTTGCAAGTAGGTTAGGAGGCTGATTGAAATCAGCATTACAAAGGCTCACTGTCACTTTCAAGTACATCACTTTCAGCGGGCAGAGAACTGGAAGAAGGAAGGGAAATAAAATAATTTAAACACAGAACACAATCTGCAGGGGTGCAGAATAAAGTTCTCAGGATAATCACCACTTATTTAGTAATTAAACTGTTAACTTAATATCCTCTCCTGCGGTAGTACTGACTGTTAAGAATACCAAATAAAATACTTTCCCCTACAGTGATGAATATTGAGGTGTTGTCCAGCACAATTTACACAATGTGACATGTTTTAAAATGAAGTGCCAATAAACAGAATATAGTCTGAATTGCAGTAAGGCTCTCACTTAAAGACTGAAATGGTCACCCCTAGTTTTCATCAACATGAAATCTAATTTTAATGGTCTCTTTTGTGAGTGAACTAACACTTCGATGCTTACAATTTTCTGCCCAAACAGTTTTGACAATAACAACTGGTCTTACACAGCACAGCAAAAATGTAAATGCAAAAATAAAACTCTGAGGATTATTTAGCAGGTAAATGCAAAAGCAAAAGGAAATTCTTGGCAAGCACGGCAGTGCCGGTAAAGTAGCGCCAGCAAGGCAGCACCGGTAAGGGAGTGCCAGCAAGGCAGTGCCGGTAAGGGAACGCCAGTAAGGCAGTGCCAGCAAGGCAGCGCCGGTAAGGGAGTGCCGGTAATGGAACGTCGGTAAGGCAGCACCAGCAAGGCAGCGCCAGCAAGGCAGTGCCGGCAAGGCAGCGCCGGCAAGGCAGGCGCTGGTAAGGCAGTGCCGGTAAGGCAGTGCCGGCAAGGCAGCGCCGGCAAGGCAGCGCCGGCAAGGCAGGCGCTGGTAAGGCAGTGCCGGTAAGGCAGTGACGGTAAGGCAGTGCCGGCAAAGCAGCACCGGTAAGGCAGCAGCAGTAAGGCAGCAGTGGCAAGGCAGCGCCGGTAAGACAGCACCAGCAAGGCATCATTGGTAAGACAGCGCCGGCAAGTCAATGCTGGTAAGGCAACGCCGGCAAGGCAATGCCGGCAAGGCAGCGCCAGCGAGGCAGCGCCGGTGAGGCAGCACTGGTAAGGCAGAACTGGTAAGGCAGTGCCAGCAAGGCAGCACCAGTAAGGCAGTGCTGGCAAGGCAATGCCGGTAAGACAACGCCGGTAAGGCAGCGCAGGTAAGGCAGTGCCGGTAATGCAGCGCCAGCAAGGCAGCACCAGTAAGGCAGTGCCGGCAAGGCAGCACCAGTAAGGCAGTGCCGGCAAGGCAGCACCAGTAAGGCAGTGCTGGCAAGGCAGCACCAGTAAGGCAGTGCCGGCAAGGCAGCACCAGTAAGGCAGTGCTGGCAAGGCAGCACTGGCAAGACAGCGCTGGCAAGGCAGCACTGGTAAGGCAGTGCCGGTAAGGCAGCGCCGGTAAGGCAGTGCCAGCAAGGCAGCACCAGTAAGGCAGTGCTGGCAAGGCAATGCCGGTAAGACAACGCCGGTAAGGCAGCGCAGGTAAGGCAGTGCCGGTAATGCAGCGCCAGCAAGGCAGCACCAGTAAGGCAGCGCCAGCAAGGCAGCACTGGTAAGGCAGTGCCGGTAAGGCAGCACCGGTAAGGCAGTGCCGGCAAGGCAGCACTGGCAAGACAGCGCTGGCAAGACAGCACTGGTAAGGCAGTGCCGGTAAGGCAGCACCAGTAAGGCAGTGCCGGCAAGGCAGCACTGGCAAGACAGCGCTGGCAAGGCAGCACTGGTAAGGCAGTGCCGGTAAGGCAGCACCGGTAAGGCAGTGCCGGCAAGGCAGCACCAGTAAGGCAGTGCTGGCAAGGCAGCACTGGTAAGACAGCGCCGGCAAGGCAGCATTGGTAAGGCAGTGCCGGTAAGGCAGCACCGGTAAGGCAGCGCCTGTGGAGGGGGAGAAACAGGGCTGACAGTTAGGGTCACCTTTCCTCTTGTTCTTTTTCATCTGCTACAAATCCATTTTTATTTACCCCACTGCAAGTGAAAAGTCATTGACCTGAACGCTGTTATTCTCTCTCCACAGAAGCTAGCTTATCTGTTGATACTTCCAACATTTTCTACTTTTAATGATAGCAAGAGAAAACCCTGAATTTGAAGTTAAAGCATGAACTGGGATTAATGTAGGTCACACTTTTACATTAAATGACAAGTCAAGATACATGACATTATTAAAAGTTTTTCAGTCATTTAAGACCAACTCTAACCTATGAAAATATTGTAGTTATTAATACTTAACATTACATTAATGAATGTTTATCATGGTGACCAAAAAGAAAACTTCTATACTGTAAGAATTTTACTAATTTTTGTGAGATCACCTCTCATTCTTCACAAGGCTAGAGAATCCAGACCTAGTTCCCTCAATCTTCACTCATAAAACAATCCTGCTATCCCAGGGATTAATTTGGGTGAACCGTTATTAAATT
The DNA here is from genome assembly GCF_004010195.1 of Chiloscyllium plagiosum. Classification (NCBI taxonomy): domain Eukaryota; kingdom Metazoa; phylum Chordata; class Chondrichthyes; order Orectolobiformes; family Hemiscylliidae; genus Chiloscyllium; species Chiloscyllium plagiosum. The sequence continues at coordinate 23,536,888 of NC_057741.1, read as the reverse complement.
CCCTCTAGGGCAAATACTCTATATCTTCCCTTAGAAGAAGAGACAAAAACTGCACATAATATTCCGGAAGGTCTTACCAAGACTACACAAACAGCAAGAAATCTTTACTTCTGTTCTCAAATCCCTTTGAAGTGAATGCCAGCATACTCTTGCCTTCTAATTGCTTTCTGCACCTGCAGGATACCTTTCAGTGACTCATGAACAATGAAACCCAGATCCTTTTAGACACCTGCACTTCTCAACCTCTGACCCTTAAAGAAATATTTTCCTTCTACAAAGTGAATAATTTCACACTTGAAGTTTCATCCCCTCCATCCGACAACTCAATTCTCTCTGTTCCTGTTTTCCACACTTCTTAATGCTAAGAAAACAAATCTAAATTTAAGTCATGCAGCACCATGTCAGCTGTGCACTTAAGTTCCAATACGAACAAAAGCTGATACTAAGTTTTCTTTTTTATTTTGTCGGCTTTTCTCTCTCTAGGTGTCCATAAAGCATTTCTACTTGCACTGCGGCAGCTTTGGAAAGATAACAGCATGGATCAATACAGCACCAGTTAAAGGAATATCTCAAGCATATACCGCTTTGGCACTATAGTGCCTCAAGGTCTCAATATCGATTTCCACAACTTCAGAAACTGAACGTTGGTTCTCCATTTTTATTTTTTAACATTCTCCCCAATCATGCTCCCCCAGTTTTCTTTTTCATCTTCTTTGCTTTGCTCTTAGTAGAGAGGAGCCAGTCTCTTTCTTCCACACCATAATTTGTACGCATTTTTCCATCTCCTTTTTCCCCTCTTTCATCACCATTAATGTGGAGGTGCTGGTGTTTTTGGACTATAACCTGTATCGTGTGACTTCTGACTTTGACCACCATTAACACCTCCTATGCCTTTTGCACTGGCCCTCTACACCATCTGATCCCCTCAATCCTCTGCCGTCTCTGTCAAAAGTATAAAGCAAAAATGTCCTACATCTTTCAGTTCTGAACCGGAGTCAGATTGGATTTGAAACGTTAGCACTGTTTCTCTCTCCAAATATGCTGCCAGACCTACTGAGATTCTCCAGCATTATCAGTGTTGTTTCAGATATCCAGCATCCTCAGTATTTTGCCTTTATATGGCTCCAGCCTATTTCTCTCACTTTTATAAAAGAAACTGACTGTCCTGTCAGTCAAAACTTTTGCTGCAATTCTTTATGAATTTTAACTCAAAATCTTGGTTAGATACAGAAGAGATTCCATACATATGTTTCAGTTGCATGCTTTCTACAAATCACGTAAATGTAACATCTGTATTTCTACCACATTTCTTGAATATTGCTTTTTATTGAAATAAATAAAGCTCTTAGCTATCCCCTGTCCCCAAAAGGGCTGACTGTTGTTGTGTTTATTATTCCACAGGCTTTGATAAGACTCTAGAAACTTACTCAAATGATTTGTTCTTCATGTGTGCATTTAGACAGCAAAGGTTGCTAAAATGGCAAATTGGCTCAGAGGTTAGCACTGCTGCCTCATAGCACCAAGGACCCAGATTTGAATCCAGCCTCAGGCAACTACCTGTGTGGAGTTTGAGCAATCTCCCTGTGGCTGTGTGGGTTTCCTCCAGGTGCTTGGGTTTCCTTCCCCAGGTTAGGTGATAAATTGCCCACAGTGTCCAGAGATGTGCAACCTGGGTGTGTTTGCCATGTGAAATGCAGGGTTATAGGAATAGAGTAGGGGTAGGGGCTGGAACTGTGTCTGGGTCTGGGTGTGATGCTCTTCAGATGGTTGGTATGGACTCGATCTGCCAAATGGCCTACTTTCAAACTGTAGGATTTCTCTCATTCTAAGTTAGTGACCACTCAATGCCTCATATCCACACATAATAAGCATCTGGAGTCACTGGATTGGGAACTGCTGGCATGAAGCGATTATTTTATGAGGCCAGGTTGCTTATCTGTTGCTGTTTAGAAAAATGAGAGATCTTATTGAAAGACAAGATCTTGAAGGAATTTGAAAAGATGGATCTTGATAGGATATTTCCCTTTGCGTGAGAGACCACATCTAGGGAATAATATTTAAAAACATGAGGATGTCCTGGTTAGGATGGAGAAGGGTATACGTTTTTTTCTTTTCATTAGTCCATGGAATTGTCTTACCCAGACAGCAGGAGGTAGGTCACAGTGATTTCCTTCAAAGCCCACATATAGATTCTTGACTGACAAGGAAATCAAAAGATATGAGGTAGTCAAAAAAAGTAGAAACCACACTCAGATTAACCACAATCTCATCAAATAATGGACCAAACTAGAAGGGCTGAATGGCCTACTCCAGGTCCCAAGTTATATGTTTGAATGGTCACAGTTTTCTATTTGGCATTCCAGGGCTTAAGACCAACTGCAGCTGTTGACTCTGAAAAGGTAAGGCCACAATCCATACTTCCATTTAGGTGGCAAAGCTTAATCAGGATTAGCTGTTGGTCTTCAGTGCCTGAAAGACCTATTGTGTATTGCTCCTGCTGTTCTTCCTAGTTTACAATTCCAATGTTCAATTTGGACTTGTCTAGTGTACGGCAAGTAACTCTGCTCTATCAAACATTTTAGGCAAAAGTGAGGACTGCAGATGCTGGAAACCAGAGTTTAGATCAGAGTGGTGCTGGAAAAGCACAGCAGGTCAGGCAGCATCCAAGGAGCAGGAAAATCGACGTTTTGGGCAAAAGATTCCTGATGAAGGGCTTTTGCCCGAAAGGTCGATTTTCCTGCTCCTCGGACGCTGCCTGACCTGCTGTGCTCTTTATCAAACATTTTGTCATGCAACTTATTCCAAAGGTAACCACTCCTTCATCAACTGTACAGGCAGCTCCCCAATATTACAACTTCAATCTCCTTGACCCGGCAAACTCTGTGATCCAACATGTTTGTTGGCATGAACCCTGCTTCCCTGTACTTCCTATTATCAGGTAGTAAATCTGAAGTGCTTCTGGCTTTCCAGAGTTGTGATGACAGCTAAAGAGATCCTCTATATATTTGAAAATATCTAAGTTTTAAATTCTCATTTTATTTCACGTAACATTTTTTAAAATGAGTTTTAAAACTCTCATACTGATTCTGACAGATGACCTCCCATTCTGCAGTAAATTCTACAGCCTGGGAAAGGCCATACAGATACCACCTATAACTTGCTTGAAACTGGTTCAGCTGGAAATAGGCAAACTCCTAAAACTGATGAATTAATTCTCTTCCTGAATGAGCGTTTCAGTCATTACGATGCTTAAAGACAACAGGCTGCAAATAAAATTGCCTTTGGTTTCAGCCACCTTGATAAATGCTGCCAAAATGCCACAGTCAAATAGGAAACCTACCTCGGCGCATTTCTGAAAAGTCAAGTTGAAAGGTGAGGAACTTGCAGATCCTTCCATGTTTCTGCGCTGTTGAAAATACGAGATATAAGATATTATTGCAACACATAACAAACAAGTTAGCTAAGCACCAGCTCCTATACAATCTTCATGTCTCCAGTTGGGACCTAGCTCCATTGACTCTATCAAAAGATATGAGGTAGTCAAAAAAAGTAGAAACCACATTCAGATTAACCACAATCTCATCAAATAATTGACCAAACTAGAAGAGCTGCAATCCTGTGCACCCAAGAGGAGTAGCAGCGGAAGTGAGTACAATTGGCAACACGGGGCCAGCGAACCGGGTTCAATTCCAGCCTCGGCCCACTATCTGTGTGAAGTTTGCACGTTCTCCCCCTGTCTGCGTGGGTTTCCTCCAGGTGCTCCAGTTTCATCGCACAATCCAAAGATTAGGTGAATTGGGCATGCTAAATTGTCCCATAGTGTTCAGGGATGTGTAGATGAGGTGCATTAGTCAGGAGTAAATGTAGAGTATTACAGTAGGGGAATAGGTCAGGATAAGTTACTCTTCGGAGGGTCGGTGTGGACTTGTTGGGCCAAATGACCTGTTTCCACACTGGAAGGATGCTATGAAGTTAAGAAATCATAGGATCAGAGCCTATAGATTAAGCCACATTCTCAAATACTGTTTCAAGATATGTATTAACCAGTCTTATACTTAACAATTCCAATCAAAATGAGAAAAGATATTCCTGGGCAATCTCAATACCATTGATCATTGTTACACAAAAAAAAAATCACACCTGGTTCACTAATGTTCATCAGAGAAGGAAATCTGCCATCTGCAGCTGGTCTGGCCTACATGTGGACTCCAAAATCAAAAGCAATCAATTCTGAAGTGGCCCAGCAAAGTACTCAGATCAAGAGCAGTAAATATTAGTCTGGCCAGCAATGCCCATATCCCAGAAGAGAATAAAGAGAAAATAAGTAAGAATTACTAAATTATTGTTTTAAGGCTGGAAATTCTACAGGAAAGATGTTTTCAGTTTGTATTATTGTTGAATCCCAAAAGAAGGAAAACTGCTTTGCCAAGAATAATGAAAACAGAAAATGGATCAGAGTTAAAATGAACATTTCAGTTCTGTGACTTTGCATCAGAAATGAAAAATTAAAAACACAATGAGTTTTGTTCAAGTTATTTCAAGGCAGCTACATATCTACTGGCATGTGTAGGTTCTTTTCAACAGTTATAGTGTTATCATAGAGTCATATAGAATCCTACAGCACAGAGACAGGTCGTTTGGCCCAAACTGGTCCATGCTGACCAAAATGTCCATCATCGCTAACCCCATTTCTCTGAACTTGGCCTTCTAAACCTTTCCTATCTATGTATTTGTCCAAATGCCTTTTAAATGTACCCATCTCAACCACTTCCATTGGCAGCTCATTCCATATGCATACCACCATCTGTTTAAAAATGTTGCCCCTCAGGTTCCCTTTTATTCTTTCCCCTCTAACCTTAAACAGATGCCCTCTCATCCTTGATTCCCCAACCCTGGAAAAAGACTGAATGCATTCACCTTTCCACTCCTCTCATTATCTTATACACTTGAATAATATCCCCTCTCAGTCTCCTACGCTCTAAAGAAAAAAGTCCTATCTTGTTCAACCTCTCCCTATAACTCAGTCCTGGCAACATCCTTGTAAATTTCTTCTGCACTGTCTCCAGTTTAATAACATCTTCCCTATAGCAAGGCAACCAAAACTGAACACAATACTTCAAGTGTGGTCTCACCAATATCCTATAAAACTGCAACACAACTTCCCAATTTCTATACTCAGTGCCCTGACTGATGAAGGCCAGTGTGCCAAAAGTTTTCTTCACGGTCCTGTCTACCTATGACTCCACTTTCAAAGAACCGTGCACCTGAACTCCAAGATCCCTCTGCTCCACTGCATTCCTTAAGGCCCTACCATTCACAATGAAATTCCTATCTGGATATGACTTCCCTAAAGGCAAGACCTCACAGTTATCTATATTAATCTCCATTTCTCATTTCTGGGCCCGTTTTTCCAGCTGATCAAGATACTGCTGCAATTTCTAATAACCTTCCTCACTGTCCACAACACCTCCTATTTTAGTGTCATCAGCAAACCTACTAATCAAGCCTTGTACATTCTCATCCAAATCATTTATGTAGGTAATGGGCCTGAGGTACTCCACTAGTCACAGGTCTCCAGTCCGATAAGCATCCTTCCACTATAATTGTCTGTTTCCTACCATCTAGCCAATTGTGTACCTATTTGCCAGCTCCCCCTGAATTACGTGTGATCTAACCTTCCAGAGCAGCCTACCACATGGAACCTTATCAAAGGCCTTAGTGAAATCCATATAGACTACGTCTACTGCCTGCCCTCATTAACCTTCCTGGTCACTTCAGCAAAGAACTCTAATAAATCTGAGGCCTGATCTCCCATACACAAAATCATGCTGACTATTCCTAATCAAGCCCTGTCTTTCAAATGAATGTATGTCTTATCTCTCAGATCTTTTCTCAAGTAACTTATCCACCACAGATGTTAAACTTACTGGTCTATAGTTCCCAGGCGTTTCTTTGCAGTCTTCTTGAATAAGGGAACAACATTCGCTACCCTTCGGCCTTCTGGGACCTTACCCGTGGCTAACAATGATCCAAAAATATCAGCCAAAGCTTCTTGCAGTGTTCTTGGATATATCTGGTCAGGACCAAGAGATTTATCCACCTTCGTACATTCTAATACATCTAACACCTGTTGACTGTGATATGGACTGTCTCCAAGATATCACCACTAACTTCCCCAAGTTCCCAATGTCTTCATATCTTTTGCCACAGTAAACACAGAGGAGAAATATTCATTGAGGATCTCTCATCTCCAGCGGTTCCAATCATACATGTTCACTTTGATCCTTGAGGGGCCCTATTCTATCTCTGGTTATTCTTTTTCCTTTATACTTCAAGTACCTCTTTGGATTCACCCTAATCTTTGCAGCAAAGGTCATCTCGTGCCCACCTTTCGTCATCCTGATTTCCTTCTTTAGGAAACTCCTGAATCCCCTGTATACCTCCAGGGATTCCCTTGATCCCAGCTGCCTGTACCTCAGCCATACCTCCATTTTTTCTGGCAAAAGCCTCAATATGTCTTGTCATCCAGGATTCCCTATTCCTGTTGCAGAGTCATACAGTACGGAAACAACCCCTTCAGTCCAACCAGTCCGTGCCAAATAAAACTAATCCCACCTGCCTGATCCTAGCCCATATCCCTCTAAACCTTTCCTATTCATGTACTTATCCAACTGTCTTTTAAACGTTGTAATTGTACCCACATCCACCACTTTCTCAGGAAGTTCTTTCCAAACTCGAACCATCCTCTGTGTAAAATAAAATTTGCCCCTCACGTCTTTCTTAAATCTCTTTCCTCTCACCTTGAAAATGTACTCCCTAGTCTTGAAATTCCCCATCCTAGGGCAGAGACAATTAACATTAATCCTACATAGTCTATACCCCTTATTATTTTATAAACTTCTATAACGTCGCCTCTCAATCTACTATGCGCGAGTGGAAAAAGGCCCAGATTTTCTTTATAACTCAAACCTTCCATACCCAGCAAAATCTTATAACTTTCTTCTGAACCCTCTCCGGTTTAATAATATGCTTCCTCTGTCTGGATGACCAGGACTGGATATGGTATTCCAGAAATGGCCTCACCAATATTCTGCTCAACCTCAACATGACTTCCCAACTCCTGGACTCAAAGAACCTGGATACCTTTAATGCAACTTGCAAGCCATTAGACAAAGCAAGTACCAAAGATGTAGCCCCTGTAAAAGGATGACAGCATGTGATATTTAAATAATGCACCCTTTCCTTGCTCTCTCAACATTGCTGGATTTGCGACCCATTGGAGTGATATTGCTGTGCTCACCTTTGGAGGGGGCTGTGACTCTTTTATCTGAGGCTCGGCTGGTTTGGTCCATGACACGAGGGAGAAGAATACCGAATGGCTCCAAGTGCTGCCTGACGCTGCTGAGGTTAGAGAATGGTACGGATGTTTCTGTGTCACAATCCTTAACCCTGTAAATAAAAAATGGAGAAAACAGATGCAGCAATAAATCCCTTCAACACCAAAATCAGATTGAGCATTAATCAAACTTGACAAAGTGTAAGCACAGTCAATTGATTTGGTATTCTGAATGTTTTTCTAATTTGACTGTAATATTGTGCATTCTGTTCACAGCCAGTAGAAGAAATTGAATGGACATCCCAACAGCAATGCTTTCATTTCACAGAGGAGATGGTGCTGGACTGGTAAGCCAAGTGTCCAGCTTAATAATTGAACCTATAGAATACATACACAGACAGGGAGACCTGGGATGGATAATGGAGAGACATGGGTTGAAATTCCCTTATTGCAACTGGCAGGATTAAGATTCAAAATCTGTAATAGCAGTAATTGTGCCTGAAAAAAAAATTAAATCGTGCAACTTATTCGAAGGGATACATTTCCTCACTTAATTGTACAGTCACCTCTCAAATATTACAGGTTCATCTGACTCACTAATGCTTTTTAGAGAAGGAAATCTGCTGTCCCTAAATAGCCTAGCCTACATGCAGCTCCAGATCAATGGCAATGTCATTGATTCTTAACTACCCTTTGAAATGGCCAGGTAAGCCGCTCAAGTCAAGGGCCATTTGGGGCAGGGAAATAAATGCCAACTTAGCTAGTGGTGCCAAATCCCAAAGAACATACAACTGGTATTCTGTCGCATAATTATCTATGAAATGAAAGCCTTAAAAGTGTATTTTTTTCAATGATCAAGCAATTTTTAAAAATTACATTAAAACTACAATTGGAACAGGAAATTTCCTTGAATAGTTGCACAAAATTGGCTAGCAGTTTATCAACCGGATTTCAGGTTGTTGCATCATCAGTAACATGCCCTAAGATAGGCCTGAAGAGGGTAGGGAGCAAGTGACCAAGTGGGTGGGAGGCAATTTTGTGTAGAGGATGACAAGGACTGGGAGAAAGGCAACCAGGACAATAAGCAAAGCAATTGATGTGGAGGTGACTGGAAGGAGAAGATGAGGAGACAGATTGCCTCCATACACATTTTAAAAGTTGAGTTTGCTAATTGCAGCCTTTAGGAATCGCTGCCTGGCCTAATTTTCTAGGATGCAGCTGGTACCTCACCGCAAACTCATTTTGCAGTAGACGCCTTGTCATTGCGTATGTATCATTGCACATTGCTTTGCCTGCAAGTGAATTTTCTGACCCTCACCAATATGGCAGGCACCGTAGTTCCATTTCATAATGAACATGCACTTCCTGCCCTCCATATTGGAAGCCTGCTGAGGTGTGGTGACCCTCAAGTTAAACTTCTACAAATTGTTCCTCTCTCTCTCTTGAGAGAGAGTAGCCCTGTGGTCCTCTGACACTATAGTGACTTTCCCTTTATTGGAAGTTGAGGAGCAGGTCATTCAGTACCCAAAGCAGGTGCTGCACAGCTGTAACAAGGTGATGATCCCATTTAATAGTTTCATTGAGCCGTGGAAAGGCAGAAAAAGAAGAAAAGTACTTGAAAACAGCTAGATACAGTCGAAAAATAATAATGCAAGATAACTGAAAAAATAAAATGCTTTCACGTGAAATCTGAAAGATTCATGAACATACAGATATACAAAAAGGTGAACTGCTGCACACAGAATCCCTGGAAAAAACTGTTTATTGAAATTTCCTGAGTAAAAAATGTCCATGAGTAAAAAATATCGATCTGTCTCCCCTCACATAGCTACCTAATGCATTATGTGCATTTCCAATGTCTGCTTCAATGAATGAAGTTACACATGAAAGCAGAATGGAGAGATCTTCAAGAAAGGAGAGTAACATTTTTAAAAATTAAAATATGTATTTATTTAAGCCAGGTGGTTGGCTTACAAAGGTCAGCACAAATCTGCAAGTTACTAGAAAGGTTTTAATAAAAAGCTATAAAAACATGCTTTCACTATCATATGGGAATTTTAACTGGATATTAAATGGTGTTTCAATAGCAGTTGCAGCAAGAATTAGAGGAGCTTTCCAAAGATGGTAAACAGCTATGTAGTATATGTTTTAAAAGAATACTTTCTTTAAAAAAAGACTGTGCTTGATCCAAGGTTGACCAAGAATAAAGACACTGTGGTAGCAGTTTGAGTAGAGAAGCAGTGACATGGTCATAAGGCTCAGGCTAAGAAAAGGGTAACAGTGGGATTACACCATTAATTTTGGGAAATACTGTGCACTTCCAGATTTGTTGGACATGCACGAAAGAAAATGGGCAGAATGTAACTAAATTAAAGAGGATAAAAGAAAATTAAGGAAGGGGGTGAAATGTGTTGTATTATCAGAAATTGGAGGAAAAATGATGTCTAAGAAATGCAAGTCCACAAAAGGACTGTAAAAGACAGGCACAGAATTCAGGGTACAACAGAAATAGAAATATTGAAGAAAGCTCCCATTCATATACTATTTTGGACAATCTCAGGAATGCTGCAAAGCACTTTTTTATCTAACTAAGTACTTTTGAAGTGCAGTTGCTGTTCTAACATAGGAACTCAGCAGCTATTTTAAATACAGAATCATAGAATCATACAGCATAGTAACAGGCCTTTTGGTTCACCATGTCTATACCAACAAATAGACACCAAACTACACTAATCCCATTTACCTGCACTTGGTCCATAGTCTACTAAGCCACAGAATTTTACATACTCATCCAGATGCTTCTTAAATGTTGAGAGAGCACCTGCCTCCTACACACTATTAGGCAACATGCTCCATATATCTACTTTTTCTTGCTTCAGATCTAGGTAAAAACAATGACTGCAGATGCTGGAAACCTCAGATCTAAACCATTTGCTTCTCATCGTAAAGTTATGCCCTCAGTTTTTAGATATGTCTGCCATGGGAAAGACATTCTCATGATCTATTCTGTCCATGCCTTTCATAAATTGGTAAACCTCAATCAATGTCCCTCTACTCCAAGGAAAACAAACCCAGATTATCCAGTTTCTCCTCAAAATTAAAACTTCACTTTGAATGTCCTCTGCACCATGTCCAGTGTAATGATGTCTGTTCAATAGTGTGGCAATCAGAACTGCACATGATATTCAATCTGTAGCCTAACCAAAGTTTTTGTACAAGACTTCTTACTCCTATATTCTATGTCCTGGTTAATAAAGGCAAGCATCCCATATGTCTTCTTCACCACCCTGCCTACTTGTGCTGATACCTTCAGGGACTTGAACACCAAGATTCCTTTGCTCCTCAATATTCCTAGGGAACAACCATTCACTGTGTATATCCTTCCCTCATTAGACATCCTAAAATGCTTCACCTTGCACTCATTAGGATTAAACTCTATCTGCCATTGCTCTGCCCAATTTACCAGCCGATCAATATCAGACTGTAGCCTGAGACCATCCTCTTCACGATCAACAATACTCCCAATTGTCATATCATCTGCAAACTTATTAATTAAACTTTCTACATTCACATTCAAGTAGTTAATATACATAACAAACAGTAAAGATCTCAGCACTGATCCCTACAGTACACCACTGGTCACAGGATTCCAATTACAAAAACAACAGTTTGTAAGCCAATTTTGGATCCAGTTTGCCAACTTGCCTTGGACCCCATAGACTCTTACTGTTAGGACCAGCCTTCCATGTGGAACCTTGTCAAAAGCCTTACTGAAATCCATGTAAACCACATCAACTGTACTACTCTGATGAATACATCACCTTTTCAAAACACTCATCTAAATTAGCCAGACAGAGCCTTCCTCTAAGAAATCTGTGCAGACTATGTCTGATCAATTCTTGCCTTTCCAAATATTGATTAATCCTGTTCTTCAGACTTTTTTCCCCAATATGTTCCATACCAGTGAGATCAGACTATCTGGTTTGTAATTACCTGGCCTATCACTGCCCTTTTTGAACAAAGGAACCACATTAGCTATCCTCAAGTCATCTAGCACTTCACCCGTGGCCAGTAAGGTATGAGATATCACCACCAGGACCCCAACAATCTCCTCCCTTACCTCCCACAGCAGCCAGGGAGACATCTCATCAGGCCCTGGGGATTTATGCACCTGTGAAAGTGCTAAAATATCTGACACATCCTCCTTAATAAGGTGTTCTAGAACCTGATCATCCCAACTGGTATCCCCAGCTATAATGTCTTTCTCCTCTGTTAACACAGATGAGATATATATCATTTAACACTTCATCCATGTCCACTGGCCCCATGTATAGGTTACTCCTTTGGTCTCTAATCGATCCCACACTTTCCCTCATATGCTTAATATATTTATTTAAAACTCTTGGGGTTTGCTTTGATCCCCGTCTACCAAAGATATTTCATGGCTTCTCTTTGTCCTCTTAGTTTCCTTTTTAAGCAACCTTGTACACTCTCTATACTTTGGAAGGGCCTCCTCTGTTTTTAATGTGCTCTACCTGACACGTGCTTCCTTCTTTTTCTTTATAAAATATCCCTAGTCAGGACTTGCTGTCCTTGCCTTTCACACTTCACACCGACCCTGAATTCTTACTATTATACCTTTAAAAGACTCCCGCTTTCCAAGGTTAGACCTTGCTCCCAAGTAGACTTACTTGCTGGTCACTGCTTCCTGTTAATGTTTGTCAGATCCTGACACATGATGTTGAAAATTTGCCTGCCTCCAACTTGGACACTTAGCTTTGAAACTGTTATGGTCACTATCCCAAAATTCTCACCCACTGAAAGTTCAACCTCCTGACCTGTTACATTCTCTACGGTTAGGTCCAGCATTGCCCCATCTATGACTGGACTATTTACGTACTGGCATAAAAGGTCCCCTGAATGCACGTTAAAAATTCCACCCCATCTAATCCTTTCACTCTAAGGTGATCCCAGTTAACGTTAGCAAAGTTAAAATCCCCTACAACTATAACCCTGTTTCTTTCACATCTTTCTGTGATAAATTAGATTAGATTAGATTAGATTACTTACAGTGTGGAAACAGGCCCTTCGGCCCAACAAGTCCACACCGACCCGCCGAAGCGCAACCCACCCATACCCCTACATTTACCCCTTTAACCTAACACTATGGGCAATTTAGCATGGCCAATTCACCTGACCTGCATATCTTTGTGACTGTGGGAGGAAACCGGAGCACCCGGAGGAAACCCACGCAGACACGGGGAGAATGTGCAAACTCCACACAGTCAGTCGCCTGAGGCGGGAATTGAACCCGGGTCTCTGGCGCTGTGAGGCAGCAGTGCTAACCACTGTGCCACCGTGCCGCCCAACTACATAAACTACATATCTGCTCCTTTATTTCCCTCTGACTGTTGGGAGGCCTGTAATAAAATCCCAACAAAGTAACCTCCCTTTTTTTATTTCTAAGCTCTACCCAGAAGGCCTCATTTCAAGACCCTTCTAGGTCACCCTCTCTCATTACTACAGTGATAGTTTTCTTTATCAATAATGCAATGTCCCATCTGCCTTACATTCCCACAACCCACTATTATGCCTGAAGCTTCTATATCCTGGAATGTTGAGCTGCCAGTCCTGTCCTTCCTTCAGCCATGTCTCAGCGATTGCAACAGTATCATATTCCCACTTGGTTATCAATGCTCGAAGTTCACCTGCCTTACCTGTCAAATTCCTTGCATTAAATGAGATACACTTTAGCTTCCCACGAGCCTTATCCTACCTACGTCTTCGTCAACTATTAGACCATTCAAGCATTCCTTCTATATCTGATTAGACCTTGCTCCCAACATTACATCTACCCTGTGTCCCATTCCTTTGCCAAATTAGTTTAAAACCTCCCCCACAGCAAACTCCCCAGCAAGGATATTGGACCCAGTCCAGTTTAGATGCAACCCGTCCAGCGTGTACAGGTCCCACCCTCCTGAGGGGTTGTCTCAGTAATCCAAAATTCTAAAGTCCTCCCTCCTTTAGTCATGTGTTCACGTGACCTATCATCCTATTCCTACACTCAGTAGTGCATAACACTTAATGTAATCTAGGCAATACAACCTTAGTAGATTTTGTCTTCAATCTATTACCTAATTCTCTTAATTCCTACTGCAGAACTTCATTTCCTATATTACCCATGTTGTTGATACTGACACATATCACGACTACTGGTTGTGTACCCTCCCCCATCGGAATGCCCTGCAGCCACTCTGTGACATCCCTGACCCTGGCACCAGTGAGGCAACATACCATTTCTGTCTCAGTTGTAGCTACAGAACTGCCTGTCAGTTCCCCTTACAATCGAGTCCCCTATCACAAAAGCTCTCCCAGTCTTGTTCCTCCAGTGTTGCGCAGCAGAGCCAACTATGGTCACCCAAACTTGACTGTCGCTGCTTTCCTGAGAGGCCATCCTGCCCAACTGATCCAATACAGACAGGCCTCCTGATTAGACAAGCAGGAGGCTGGAAGAACGCAGCAAGCCAGAGGGGACTCCAGATTAAACAAGCAGGAGGCTAGAAGAACACAGCAAGTCAGGCAGAATGAGGAGTTGGAGAAACCAACACTTTGGGTATTAACCTTTGTTCAGGACTAGATGTGGGAGGTAAAGGAAGCTACAGGTAAAGAGGTGGGGGTGTGCTGGGGAGAGTAGCAGAATGCTGAGGTCATGATAGGTGGACATATGTGGTGGGTACAACCTGGTTGGGCAGGAGGAGAGATGAATCTGGTTGGTAGCTGGAAGGAAGAGGTGATAGGTGGAATGGAAGGGAGGAGGCGGGGCGAAAAAAAAGGAGTCAGGGGATGGGTAGGAGGGTTATTTGAAATTAAAGAGCTCAATGTTAAGCCCTCCGGGCTGTAGGCAGTCCAGGCAGAAGATAATGTATTGTTCTTCTAATTTGTGGTCTGATTCACTGTGGCAATGGAGGAGGCTGAGGATGATATGTCGGAGAGAGAAAAGGAGAGAGAATTGAAATGGGTGGTGATTGGGAGGCCTGGCTGGCCATTTCAGGCTCGGCGAAATGTTCACCTAGTCTATGTTGGGTCTCACTGATGTACAGAAGAGCTCATCGAGAGCACCAGATGCAGTAGATGAGGTTGGACAAGATGCAAATGAAATTCTCTCTCACCTGGAAGGACTGTTTGGAGCCCTGAATGGAGGGGCGGGAGGTGGTGTACAGACAGGGATTGCATCTTTTACGGTTTATAGGGGGCCAAAACAAAAAAAGAGAGGTGATTAGTGGGGAGGGTGGTGCGAACAAAGGAGTGGTGAAGAGACCAATCCCTGTGGAAGACAGAGAGGGGTGGGTTGGGGAAGGTATTCTGGGTGGTGGGGTCTAGTTGGAGTTGGTGAACATTTTTGAGGATGATACGTTGGATGTGGTGGCTGGTGGGGTGGAAAGTGAGGACAAGGGGGACCCTGTCTTTGTTATGTTTGGGGAGGTTTTTAGAGCAGTGGAGTTTGGAATGAAGGAAGTGCAGTGGAGGTGTGTCTGGATGACAGAGGGGACAAAAAAAACATTGTTTGAAATAGGACAATTTCTTGGGAGTGGAATATCTCCTCACCAGAACAGATGCAACAGAGACAAAGGAACTGAACTCCTGCACTGCCTGCCTACACTTACTAATCTTCCTGGTGGTCACCCAATGCTTTTCTGCCTGTGTAGCCGTTGCTTGTGGTGTGATCAGCTCACTAAACATGTTCCATAACAAGACCATCCATAGCTCCAGATGCTCCATGCAGTCAATCAGAAGCTGCAGCTGAACACATTTCCTGTGTACATGGTCACCATGGAAACTGAAAGTGTCACAGATTTCCCACACAATCCACGGAGCTGAATTCTTCTGCCATCGTGAACCTGAACAACTACAGACAATAAACTAGGAACCAAATACCTAACCTTCTCCAAGACTCACCAAAGCTGATTTCTCTCTCTCATGTGATATCTCTCTCTCTATTCTTAAACTACAAACAACTAAAATAAAGGTCTTCACACGCTGTCTACATCCTGGTACTACTCACTCAGTTCCTAAAGCTGGTTCTAAAGCAGCCAATCTCTTGTCCTACGTCAATTTTTGAAGCCTGCTTGCTCAGTCACCAAAGTTGGTTCCAAAGCAGCCAAACCTCTTACCATATGTCACAGGAAGGCCCACATAAATCTGTTTTAGTGGCATTGGTTGAGGGTTAAATTAGAGCCAGAATATCAGGAAGAAACCCTTGTCCTTCTAATAGTGCCATGAGATCTTCCATGTCTACCTGAAAGGACATATGGAGCTTTGGTTTAACAGTGCTATGAGTTAGTGAGCGTAGGAATAGGAGGATAGAGTAGATGAATGTGTGGCTGAGGAGCTGGTGCAGGGGAGAAGGGTTCACATTTTTGGATTATTAGAAGTAACCTGAATAAGAAGGATGGATTGT
This sequence comes from Chiloscyllium plagiosum, assembly GCF_004010195.1. Lineage (NCBI taxonomy): Eukaryota > Metazoa > Chordata > Chondrichthyes > Orectolobiformes > Hemiscylliidae > Chiloscyllium > Chiloscyllium plagiosum. Next base: position 23,521,094 of record NC_057741.1, on the reverse strand, counting down.
ACCTGAATTAGACAGGACTAATACACTGGCAGGGAGATTTGCTAGAGCTGCTCGGGAAGATTTAAACTAGTAAGATGGTGGTGGGGGTGGGGGGACCCAGTGAGATAGTGAGGAAAGAAATCAGTCCAAGATTGGTACAGTTGGGAAAAGGAGCAAGTCAAACAGTCAGGGCAGGCAGGAACAAACCAGAGAGCGAGGTAGGATTGATCAATTAAACTGCATTTATTTCAATGCAAGAGGCCTAACAGGGAAGGCAGATGAACTCAGGGCATGGGTAGGAACATGGGACTGGGATATCATAGCAATTACAGAGACATGGCTCAGGGATGGGCAGGACTGGCAGCTTAATGATCCAGGATACAAATACTATAGGAAGAATAGAAAGGAGGGCAAGAGAGGAGGGGTATGGTGTTTTTGATAAGGGACAGCATTACTGCTGTACGTAGGGAGGATATTCCTGGGAATATGTCCAGGGAAGTTATTTGGTTTGTACAGTAGACTCCCCCCCTCAATAGTCAGCAGGAAATTGAGAAACAAATTTGTATGGAGATCTCAGTTATCTGTAGGAAAAATAGGGTGATTATGGTAGGGGATTTTAAATTTCCAAACACAGACTGGGACTGCCATAGTATTAAGAGTTGAGATGGAATGGAATTTGTTAAGTGTGTACAAAAGCATTTTCTGATTTAGTATGTGGATGTACCTACTACAGAAGAGAGTACGGCCCTTCAAAGATCAGCAAGGCAACCTTTGTGTGGAGCCGCAGGAGATGGGGGAGATACTAAAGGAGTATTTTGCATCAATGTTTACTGTGGAGAAGGATATGGAAGATATAGAATATGTGGAAATAGATGGTTACATCTTGAAAAATGTCCATTTTACAGAGGTGGTGGTGATGGATGTCTTAAAACACATAAAAAGTTGGATAAATCCCAGGAGCTGATCAGGTGTACCCTTGAACTCTGTGGGAAGTGATTACTGGGCCCCTTGTTGAGATAGTTGTGTAATCGATAGTCATAGGTGAGGTGCCAGAAGGTTGGCTAACATGGTGCCACTATTTAGGAAAGGTGGTAAGGAAAAGTCAGGGAAATATAGACCGGTGAGCCTGATGTTGGTGGTGGGCAAGTTGTTGGAGGGAATCCTGAGGGACAGGAGTTACATGTATTTGGAAAGGCAAGGATAGTCAACATGGCTTTGGGCATGGGAAATCCTGTCTCACTAGCTTGACTGAGTTTTTTGAAGAAGTAATGAAGAGGATTGATGAGGGCAGAGCTGTGGACGTGATCTATGTGAACTTCAGTAAGGCATTCAACAAGGTTCCTTATGGTAGACAGGTTAGCAAAGTTATGTCTTGTGGAATACAGGGAAAACTGGGTATTTGGATACAGAACTGGCACGAAGGTAAAAGACAGAGGGCAGTGGTGGAGGGTTGCCTTTCAGATTGGAGGTCTGTGATCAGCAGTGTGCCACAATGATTGGTGCTGGGTCTACTGCTTTTCATCACTTACATAAATGATTTGGATGCGAAAGTAGGAGGTATAGTTAGTAAGTTTGCAGATGACACCAAAATTGGAGGTGTGGTACACCGTGAAGAAGGTTACCTCAGCGTACAATGGGATCTTGATCCAATGGGCCAGTAGGCCGAGGAGTGCCAGATGGAGCTTAATTTAGATAAATGTGAGGTACTGCATTTTGGAAAGGCAAATCAGGGCAGGACTAAAACACTTAATGCTAAGATCATGGGGCGTGTTGCTGAACAAAGCAATCTTGGAGTGCCGGTTCATAGTTCCTTTAACGTGAAATCGCAGGTAGATAGGACAGTGAAGAAGGCATTGGTATGTTATCCTTTATTGGTCAAAGCATTGATGTAGGAGTTGGGAAGTCACGTTGCGGTTGTACAAGATATTGGTTAGACCACTTTTGGAATATGGTGTGTAACTCTTGTCTCCCTCCTCTAGGAAGGATGTTGCAAAACTCGAAAGGGTTCAGAAAATATTTACAAGGATGTTGTCAGGGTTAAAGGATTTGAGGTATAGGGAGAGGCTGATTAGGCTCCCCGGAGCGTCAGAGGTTGAGGGGTGACCTTATAGAGGTTTATAAAATCATAGGAGGCATGGATAGGATGAATAGACAAAGTCTTATCCCTGGGGTGGGTAAGTCCAGAACTAGAGGGCATAGGTTTAGGGCGAGAGGGAAAAAATATAGAAGAGACTAAAGGGACAACTTTTTCATGCAGATGGTGGTGCATGTATGGAATGAGCTGCCACAGGAAGTGGTGGTGGGGTGTTGTGGCGGGGGGGGGGGGGGGTGCTGGTATAATTACAACATTTTGAAGACATCTGATTGGGTACATGAATAGGAAGGGTTTAGGGGGATATGGGCCAAGTGCTGACAAATGGGACTCGATTAGTTTAGAATATCTGATCGACATGGACATGTTGGACCAAGGGGTCTGTTTCTGTGCTGTTACATCTCTATGACTCTAATTTATTCAATAAAATGCAAATATAAAACATGAGGCATTCCTTCAGTACTACACCAAAGAGTCAGCCTTAATTTTGTTCTGTTACTAAATATAATGTCACCACTTACAGGCAAGATCAGGTAATATACAATAATGATAACTGCCAAACCAATTTGTTAGCATCAATTGAGTGGAAATGTAGGGCATTCCCCAATGGCTAGCATCCGTGCTGTTGGAAGAACCACTGGCAGAAAAATGTAGGGATTCTTCAAGAAAGAATAACATCGGAAACCTGAAGAATATTCATAATGATCTTATATAAAAGCAATTGAAGGAAGGCATGGGAAATCTAGGCTAGTTATTACGTACTTGCATTCATCTACTTGTCAACTGGACTTCGCTATGCAATGGTCAATATTAGAGGTTCACACATCATACGAATACCATTGCTTATTCATGACTTCTAACTTGCTTTCTGCTCCACCTCCAACAGTTTTGCTCAAAACATACCTTCTTCTCATCCTGGAGAATGGAATCCAGTTCAAATATTAGCAAGTTTTTTCTCTTTTCAGATACCGCTGGATTATTTGCATGTTTCCAAATATTTGCTTTCATAGAAACATTTTCAATTTTTTTATTCATTACTTAATTGAAAATGATCTTGATGTCGAGGTGAACTCAAGGATAAAACATTTGGTACCTCAAAGTGGATTTTCTCTGATTATTGCTGATCATTTTTGTACCGTTGAATTTAATGATAGCTGTGCATTATGGAAAATAGTTAACATTCTAATGTTGTTCTCAAGTGCAGAGAAATTCCCCACACTGAAGTCTACCATGATCATGCAAATACCTGTTTTACTGTATTTCATCTTCACATTGTATGGTCACCTAACATTTAAATCAATAAGAAAATGATTTTCTCTTTTATAATCATAATTATAGTACATATGATAAGTACTAAGGTTATTTCCTAAAACTAGTTCATTCTTGTGTGTATTGCAAATTAATGTTTAAGTGTAACACTACCTCATGGACACCTTAATAGCAATACATTGTTAATTGTGATATAATATCAAGATTAAGAATTGAAGGACTGAAGAACAGAATGAGCTGGTTCTGAGGCACAGAATTATTTTTATCATAGGTTACACAGGAACTGCTTTAACTTGTGCTTATTATTTTGGTTGCTTTGTAAGTTCAGTTTTCTGACATTTTAAAAAATATGTAATTAAAATATCTACAGTTTAAACAGACAACATTGTTCTGTGCTATGTATTTTGCCTCATGTACTGTGCTCTAATACTGTATGATATAGGCATGGGCTAGAGAGTTAGACTGAGGAAAAATGTGCACAGAGAAAGCTAAAACATTCAAATCTAGAGATGAGCAGTTGTTAAGGCTCATAAATTTCCAAAATAAAGAGTACTTTGTACTTTTAGATTAGATTAGACTTCTTGCAGTGTGGAAACAGGCTGTTCGGCCCAACAAGTCCACACCGACCCGCCGAAGCGTAACCCACCCATTCCCCTACATTTACCCCCTTACCTAACACACGGGCAATTTAGCATGGACAATTCACGTGACGTGCACATCTTTGGACTGTGGGAGGAAACCGGAGCACCCGGAGGAAACCCACGCAGACACGGGGAGAATGTGCAAACTCCACACAGTCAGTCGCCTGAGTCGGGAATTGAACCCAGGTCTCTGGCGCTGTGAGGCAGCAGTGCTAACCACTGTGCCACCGTGCCGCCCTAATTAAACACATTCAACTTCAAGTTCTTACTGTGAAGTATTTCATGTTTACTTGCACATGATTAACCTTTAAAATTGAATCTGTTTTCGGCTAATATGCTGCATTTAAAGGAAATTTGAATTCAAAACTGAATTTGAGGACTGTCTTTTACACACATTGACACTGAGACCTTATTTTCCATCAGGATCACTATGCAAAGAGAGTTGTTAATGAACCGTTTGGAGAGATTTAAAGAGCAGGCAAACGAATGGCTTTTGCTGAAATCTGATTACCATCATTTACAGTGTGACAACCTTTGACCCAGAAGCAGTCCTACAAAGAACACTTGGAATTTCTTTAAAATGTTTGTGGAATCTTTTTAAGAACTTTTGAGAAGGATTTTTTTTAAGAGATTGCATCGTTTTAAACTGGATGTGTTTATTGCAGTCACAACATTATTACGAGACTTACTGCATACGTGTATTTGTGAGTCAGTAGCAGAGAAGCAATCTCTGACTTTATTATTTGCAATGACACAGATATTCTAAATTAAATTGAGATACAAACAGAAACCTGGATTAAAGGGTAAATTTAGACATAACAATTTCAGAATTGATAGTTTCCTCACAACGTTCTGTTCATCTGTTAGATACTATTCACAAATTTATTGTCAGAAAAATATGTTGTTTCTATTATCAGACAATTTTGTAGATGCTCTCCAATGGATTGATTTGGTAGATATATATTAAATAAAATAGTACTACATTCTTTAAAAAATCACTATTCAGTGTGGGGGGTTGAGGCCATGCACGGACCTTCTATAGATTCATTTTGCTACCCCCTGGTTTTGAAAGTCAGTCAGTTACTAACCAAGGGAAAACATATTATCCCCACAGCCATAATACACTGTGGTGGTGTTAACAAGGACAGAATGGGACTTCCTCCCGTCAGTGGGAGGAGATCCTTCCCAGAGGACCTGCTGGCCAATCTGATTAACCAATAACTCCAAGCAGACATACATCAGGCTTTTATTAATCTTAGACCTGGGTAACTGGTGACATTAGAAGGGAGTGTCCAACCCTCTTAGTGAGATAGATGGATTGGTTTTAAAATACAGGCAGGGAAGCAGGAAAGGACATGCTATCTTCTGGAATGCTGCACAAAGGGTTCTGACTGACGCTCATTCTTTCTCTTTTTTTAAAATAGCTTTCAACAAGCTTAATTAACCCATAATTATTTGTTTAAATATGCCTGAGGTGTACCAAATTTGGCAAATATCCACATAACTGCATTTTTTATGGGAAACATCTTGGGTTTGGTTGGAAGATGGTCGGTTATCCAGCAAACCTATTTAATCTGTAGTCGCTTGCCAAAATTTCCAGCCCCATGATTATGCTTAAGAACTCCATCACCTACCAATTAAACTGGCCAGTGATTGGTTTCACAAAGCCTTTCCAAACATTCTTCAAAAGACTGTGGCTTAAAATTGTAATCACTGTTTCTAGCTTGTATATCTCCAATATGGAGAGGAACAGTGTGGAAGAAGAGGGATCTTGGTGTGCAGGTACATAGATCCCTTAAAATGGCCACCCAAATGGACAGGGTTGTTAAGAAAGCATATGGTGTTTTGGCTTTCATTAACAAGGTGATTGAGTTTAAGAGTCATGTGATCTTGTTGCAGCTCAACAAAACTTTGGTTAGACCGCACTTGGAATACTGTGTCCGGTTCTGGTCGCCCTATTATAGGAAAGTGCGTTGCCAGCAGCAGTTATGGAAGCAAGGTCATTGGGGACATTTAAGAGACTGCTGGACATGTGTATGGTCACAGAAATTTGAGGGTGCATACATGAGGATCAATGGTCGGCATAACATTGTGGGCTGAAGGGCCTGTTCTGTGCTGTACTGTTCTATGTTCTAATATGTTGAAAGCTCAGCAGTATATATGCCAATAATAAGGTAAAAATGTGAAATGAGTTTGGATACCCTGCAGCCTTTTGCATGCCAGTGGTGCTCCTGCTATCAAGTGGATAGACATCAGGATTGGTTGCATGTATGTTGGTGGCTACAGTACAGTCATGTGTGCATTTGCAATTATACCTGATGCATTTCTCGTCAGCAACAGCAATTAGTGTTGTAATTTTTGTAGGTAAATGGAAATTCCTGCCCATGTGGTCGTTGATCGGTGTGCACTACCAAAAGAAGGAAATTAATATACGAGAGCTATAAAAAAGCCAAGCTGGCTGACACAAAGAAACACTGGAGTCTGAATGCAATCAGATACAGATACAGGAACTCTTGGAGACATTTGCTAAGCAGGCTAGATTCTAGAATGGTATATGACTTGTTCAGAGATGGCAAAGATTTGTGTATTTTTACCAGATGCTGCAAAACCATGAACCCTCTAAATTCTCTGATTTGAATGGAGATTTTCAGAGTGCTCCAGGCATACAGAAATTGCCCAACAGAACATTCAATTTCCTGGACAGTTTCTTCAGAGCATGCTATGTTTGGCATTCCATTGGTCCCATGTGTAACTCCCATCTACATTGGAATAATGACTGTCTGACCAAACTATCCACTGTAAATAACATTAACACCAATGTTAATGTAGATATTCATTATTGATTGAGATTATTGTTTTAATATTTTGATCAAACTATGATACTTGACCTTCTGTATTGTCCCAGTCTATCTGATGTCCCTCTTCATCTGTGTGTGACATGAAGTCGACTGGGACAATACATCCATCCTGGGACAGTCTAAACAAGACACACAGAGGAATTCCTGGAGGCCTGGCATTCAAAATGGAACTCCATTAACAAACATACTGAACCCCATTTACCAACCTCTCAGACAGAACCGGAAATTTTCTCACCCACCACAACAAACCGAGACAGATAAATAGCAAGCGGTACAGGACACCAATGCTACACTTGGGGCTCACTGATGATGTTACCTAGCAGGGTGACAAAACATCAGAGAACAAAACTACCAGCTCAGTGAGCAAACTTACAATGTGAGAGAAAGGCGGGCTCTACCTCCCAATTCCCCACCCACCCTGTCCCATGACTACTACCTGCCCCAAGTGTAACAGAGCCTGTGGTAGTTGCATTGTTCTGTACTGCCACCGAGAGTGGAAGTGAGTCATCCTTGTCTGTGAGGGACCGCCAATTAAAATTTCTTTTCTGTCATAATTTTGACATATTCAATGACTGAATATCAATGCAATGCTATAATGATGTTTAATCTTATGTTTATAGTTTGAGAGTGTGAATTACTTCCTTTACATTTAAAAAAAAATATTCTACAATTACAGCTAGATTCTGCTGGCCCTTGGCAAAACAAAAATCTGCAACCAGAGTCACAGGTAGATAGGATACTGAAGAAAGCATTTGGTATGTTTTCCTTTATTGGTCAGAGCACTGAATATAGGAGTTGGGAGGTTCTTTTGCGGCTGTACAGGATATTGGTTAGGCCACTTTTGGAATATTGCGTGCAATTCTGGTCTCTATCCTATCGGAAGGATGTTGTGAAACTTGAAAGGGTTCAGAGAAGATTTGCAAGGATGTTGCCAAGGTTGAGCTGTAGGGGGAGGCTGAATAGGCTGGGACTGTTTTCCCTGGAGCATCAGAGGCTGAGGGGTGGCCTTAGAGAGGTTTATAATATAATGAGGGTTTTGGATAGAGTACATAGACAAGGCCTTTTTCCTGGGGTGGGTGAGTCCAGAACTAGATGTTAAAGGTTTATGGTGAGGGGAAAAATTTAGAAGGGACCAAAGGGGCAACTTTTTATCGCAGACAGGGGCATGTGTATGGAATGTGTTACCAAAGGAAGTGGTGGGGCTGGTACAATTACAAAATTTAAAAGGCATCTGGATGGATATATCAATAGGAAGTGTTTTGAGGGATATGGGCCAAGTGCTGACAAATGGGATAGATTAGGACAGGATATCTGATCGGCGTGGATGAGTTGGACCGAAGGGTCTGTTTCCGTGCTGTACATCTCTATGACTCTAACTCCATCACATTTAGAATCAATTTACAATTATGTACAAAGGGGATGGCTAAGTAAGTGACATGAAATGCAGAAACATTAAGGAAAGAGATCCACGTACCTGAATGAGTGTTTGCAGTGTCATACAATATGAAATCTGAGGAACCTGTCTTCAGTCTGTGCTGTAGTGATGAGTCCTGATCTCCCAAACATTTCAAAATTAAAAGTAATAATATTAAAAATCATTTAGTAGTTCAGCATTTGTATAATGCTGAGAAAAGACATATTTTGTCAAAGCTTTATATCTTACATTCATCATGACAATTTGCCAGGATACCAGTTTAAGAACAAAATGAGCATTTGTACTGTAGGGGAGGAGAGTGCCGATTAGTTGGTTAGTAAATATTTTACTTGATTGTGCTTTCCAAATGCACAAAGTTGTTAACAAAATAAAGCTCATCGGTTGGTCTCGGTTATATTAGTGGGCTGAAATATCTCAATATGGGTCAAGTAAGACAAGAGACATAAAGCAAACTAGTGCGATACTAAAATCTGAAACAAACGTATAGAGTGCTGGAGAAACTCAGCAGGTGTGGCAACATCTCTGGAGGGGATAGAGAGAGCCAGGCAGAGTTAACGTTTCAAAGATTCAGACCGGACTGAAAGCGTTATGACTCGAAACGTTAACTGTTTCTCTCTCCACAGATGCTGCCAGATCTCCTGAATTTCTCCAGGATTTCAAATAATTGTGGGCCAACATGAGCACCGAGTTCTACCTCTCAACATTATAATAAAAGTTCTTACAATATTAAGTTAAAGATTGAGAATTAACGTTGATGCAAAAGTATCAAGACAATTAGCATTCACTTGGAAAATAGATCACTTCCATTCTCTAAACTCCGCACTCACGTATGCAACAGCATCGCCACCTTTCCAAACCAAATCTGGACTGTGCCCACAAACAGCTGCCAAGTGGTGAATGGGCACCTCCAGAGATTTCCTGTAGGCACATTCAAGGGACCCGCTCGGCCAATCCATCGAACTTGTTGCAACTCGAAATTCTTTCCCAGTTCTCAATCTCACTCGCCACTGCAACGTGTAAATGTTGATCAAGGGGTGCAGGGCATTTGCGGATTCGTGACTAGGCACAATGCGAATAAACGCAGTGAACAGGACGAGAGAGATGCCGAATCTGACTGCAGAATGACATGTTACAAATGGGGGACCCTGGGCAATCCACATCATAAAGATCCAGAGATTCCTCATGCAAACAGTACAACAGCTCACAGAAGTGGATAAAGCATTGCTCTGCTGTTGATTAGATGGGAATAGGTGTGCTGCAGATATGCTCCATCACAGTCTCACACACTAGCCAGCATGACTGCAGACAGAGAAGCTGTACTGTTCAGTGAGAGAGACCAATCTGTCCATCATTGTCCTGCCAGCGTCCCAGTTCCAGCGCTCAGAGCCCCTGCCATTGTCCCAGGGAAGATAATGTCCCACCCTCATGCCCCACTCCGATAGGCCGGATGGTCAAAATCCACATTCTGATTGGACAACTCTGCCGCCTTCTGTGTGGCTAACTCAACCTTCAATCCAGCTGCCGCACGAGGCATGCCGGTACCTGTAGTTCAGGAGCGTGATTGTCTCCGGGTTTCTCCACTGGGTGTGTGCCGGGAAGAACTACAATGTCCATCATTCACCGCCGCCCCTGCGATTGGCCTGTGCTGAGAGTTGGGAGAAAGTTTGAGCTAAGTTGGTAAAACTTTCTTCTTTGCCATGAAGGGCTGAAATCTCTTTCATCTCCCGAATTTTTTTTAAAAAGGGGAGCGAGAGGGAGAGAAGGAATAAATTCATTTTCAAGCGAAGTTTCTAATTAAACACAACTGGGGAGAACAATCCTATTTTCCAAATAACATTCCCATTTTGAAAGGACGGTTGCCAGGAGCGCAGAAAAAAACAAGACCACCCAGGAAGCTCTATTACGTGGATTTCACTCTAAAACACAATAATCTGCGGGGGAGGAATAAACATTGGCGTCTCAAAACGTTCTACCTTATTTCCCTCGCAATGTTTGCAGATGGCAAAGATGTCTTGAGAGTGTTTGCTGTTTGCGATGGAGAGATTGTTCGTGTTATTTGAATGGCAGCCAGGAGCAGTCCTTCACTGGCCTCCTGTTCAGGCCGAGCCGGATTGACTATCCCTTCCAGTCAGTTGCAGGTTAATCCCGCTGTCCTGGCAATCGCTGTGGTGCTGGGCTTTGGCTTGGGGATCGCTTCTGCAGTCCTGCTTTATATATTTGTGCTGGAAGCAGCCTTGCAAAGGAAGGTAAACTGCTCTGATTGATCAATGTGCCTTTCAACACAGGGAGGATCTGCATCTTGAAATGCACCACCATTTACTGTCATATATGAATCCAGGAGGAGGAACAGTTTGCATATTTGTTACAAATCTTATTTATTTTTCAGGAGCCTTGTTCAAGTGGAACTGATGATGATTCCTGTTCTGAATATTCCGATGACAGCCAGAGTTTCAAAAGCAATGAGGATGAAAGAAGAGCTAAACGTGGAGCTTCCCCTTATTATGAAGTGGGTGACACTTGTTTTCTCTTGTCCTGTGTTGCTCTAGAGAGGGATTCATCAGTTTTATAGCAGCAATCTGATCATCGAATGGTTCTGTTTAGTTATTGATCATCTCAAAGAGAAGCAGAAAAGTGATTAAATTCCACCCACTATCAGTAGTGATAACTCCGAGAGACAGCCATCACCTTAGACACAGAATAATATATTGGACATCACTTATGAACCAACCCAACATACAACTCATCAGGGCAGTACAGGAGATCTGCTAATACATAACAGTTACATACCTTTTCCATCCCATATGTCCCCTAGATGCCCAGTGCTGAAATTGTGCTGTGCACGAGGAAGACTTATTCCATTCTCTTCACCTGAACTATGCACTTTACAGAGTCATAGAGATGTACAGCATGGAAACAGACTCTTTGATCCAACTCGTCCATGCCCACTAGATATGCTAAATTAATCTAGTTTCATTTGCCAGCACTTGGCACATATCCTTCTAAACCTTCCTATTCATATACCCATCCAGATGTCTTTTAAATGTTGCAATTGTACCAACCTCCACCACCTCCTCTGGCAGCTTATTCCATAAACGCACCACCCACTGCATGAAAAAGTTGCCCCTTAGTTCCCTTTTAAATCTTTCCCCTCTCGCCTCAAACCTATGCCCTCTAGTTCTGGACTCCCACGTCCCAGGGAAAAGACTTTGTCTATTTACGGAAACAGACTTAATGTTTCAAGTCTGTATGACTCTTCTTCAGATCTCATGAAGAACTCTTGAAGAAGTTATACTAGCCTCGAAACATCTCTCTCTTCACAGATACTGCCAGACCTGTTGATTCTTTTTCCCAGAATTCTCTGCAGTTGCTTTAGAATTCTTCCATGATGGCCCAGGGACCTGAAGCCAGATGATAAGCTAAGGGGGAGCAGGATCATTTTAAGTAGATTTGTCTTCTCTCGGCTATAGAAAGTTTCAACATGAGGCCCACTGAAATTTAAAAGCACAGAATTCCAAGTTTTTGTTAGGCCAGGATTTTACGGGTTATGGAACCAAAGCAGGTCGATAAAGTTAAGTTTGTCACATATGTAATAGGAGCAGGGGTAGACCAAATAAGTAGACCCTTGAGTGTGCTCAGTCATTCATAACGCTGGCTGATTTTTTGCCTCAGATCCATTCTTGCAATTTCTGTCAATCTCCCTTGTTTCTCTAAGAGACTAAACATTTATCCATTTCACTCCGAATTATACCCAATGATAGACAATTTCAAAGATTCACATCCCCTACTTGAAGAACTTTCTCCTTTCTCAGTCCAAATTCTGAGACTCTTTTATTCCCCCATCCTCTAGATTCCCCAATCAGGAACGACACCTTTCAGTATCTGCTGTATGAAGCCTTTTCAGAATCTTGCCTATCTCAATGATTGTTCTTACAGTGTTGTTTGCAGCATGCCTATTCAACAGTGTTACAACTCCAGTGCTGGGCTTTCACCTTCCATAGGCACAAGGCAGCATGGTGGCTCAGTGCGCCAGGGATCTGGGTTCATCAGATTAGTTGGATTGGGTGTGCAAAATAGCCCAGAGTGTCCCGACTAAGTGGATTAGCTATGGGAAATGCAGGGTTACAGGAATAGGGTAGGAGGATGGGTCTGGGTGGCTGCTCTTTGGACTGGATGGTGTGGACACGATGGGCTGAATGGCCTGCCTCCACACTGTAGGAATTCTATAATTCATTGTGGGGAAACCTTCAAAATTCTGAAGGTGGTTTAGACACTAAAGATATGGTGCAGTGGATCTCAATTTCCATTTCCCCTTTCCTATGTCTGTATTCTTAGTGTTCAGAGGCAACCAAGAAGAAAAACATATTGATGTGGTTCTGTTCGCCGAGCTGGGAATTTGTGTTGCAGACATTTCGTCCCCTGTCTAGGTGACATCCTCGGTGCTTGGGAGCCTCCTGTGAAGCGCTTCTGTGATGTTTCCGCCGGCATTTATTGTGTTTTGAATCTGCCGCTTCCGGTTCAGTTCCAGCTGTCCGCTGCAGTGGTCGGTATATTGGGTCCAGGTCGATATGCTTATTGATTGAATCTGTGGATGAGTGCCATGCCTCTAGGAATTGCCTGCCTGTTCTCTGTTTGGCTTGTCCTATAATAGTAGTGTTGTCCCAGTCGAATTCATGTTGCTTGTCATCTGCGTGTGTGGCTACTAAGGATAGCTGGTTGTGTCGCTTCGTGGCTAGTTGGTGTTCATGGATGCGGATCGTTAGCTGTCTTCCTGTTTGTCCTAATCCCATGCAAGGACTGCACAAAACACGACATAGGACAAACAGGAAGACAG
>NC_057741.1:23436330-23506210 GCF_004010195.1 Chiloscyllium plagiosum | reverse complement strand
GTGTGTGGCTACTAAGGATAGTTGGTCGTGTCGTTTCGTGGCTAGTTGGTGTTCATGGATGCGGGTCATTAGCTGTCTATGTAGTGTACAAAATCCCATGCAAGGACTGCATAAAACACTACATAGGACACACAGGAAAACAGCTAACGGTCCGTATCCATGAACACCAACTAGCCACGAAACGACACGACCAGCTAGCCTTAGTAGACGCACAGGCAGATGACAAACTACATGCGTTCGACTGGGACAACATTACTATTATAGGACAAGCCAAACAGAGAACAGCCAGGGAATTCCTAGAGGCATGGCACTCATCCACAGATTCAATCAATAAGCACATCGACCTGGACCCAATATACCGACCACTGCAACGGACAGCTGGAACTGACAACCGGAAGCGGCAGATTCAAACCACTATAAATGCCGGAGGGAACATCACAGAAGCATTTCACAGGAGGCTCCCACGCACTGAGGATGTCACCTAGACAGGGGATGAAACGTCTGCAACACAAATTCCCAGCTCGGCGAACAGAACCACAACAACGAGCACCTGAGCTACAAATCTTCACCCAAACTTTGAAAAACATATTGAGTATTTCTAGGGCAAACAAACATCATAATCCAGTTTAACGTCCTGGATGCAAGACAATTTGGCAATGGTGTGTGCTTCTACATTGAAACTCAAGCACATTCCAATCAACAAAAGTTTCCTCAAACCGTTAATTAAACTCCCATCTGACCCTTTGCAACGATAGTCTTTTAGCTGTTGTAAACAAAGAAACAACATCATTGCTAACATGAAGTTGTTATTACTGCATGACAAATTTGCTTAAGCAATTAACATGTTATAAATGATGTAGGAATGTATGAAAAGCATATAAAATGAAGCATAGCATCTGTGAGTTTAAAATTGGATTGAAATATATCCACATTCCCTGTTTCGACTATCCCTGACCACGAAGCCTGAAATTCTGAACTGGATCTTGACTTTCTAGATGGTTTCTATTTTGTCACAGAAGCAAAACATGGTGGCTGCATCCACTCAGTTGTTGGATATTATTTTTCTAGAAACGGAAAAATCTTCAGATTAAATCAGATGTGAGAATGGGCCAATAATAGGAACTCACCCAGTCTGACAGGATGTTGATTAGGCTTATTAATGAATTAATTAGGCTGGAATTTAGAGGTAGTTCAGGGATTAAATGTGAGCTGCACCATACAACTTTCAAGTGTTTCCCAAAACGGTGGCACGGTGGCTCTGTGGTTAGCACTGCTGCCTCAGAGCACAGGGACCCAGGTTTGATTCTAGCCTCGGGTAACTGTCTGTGTGGAGTTTGCACATTCTCTCTGTGTCTGCATGGGTTTCCTCCGGGTGCTCCGGTTTCCTCCCACAGTCCAAAGATGTGCAGGTCAGGTGAATTGGCAATGCTAGATTGCCCATAGCATCAAGTGCATTAGTCAGAGGGAAATGGGTCTGCGTGGGTTACTCTTCGGAGGGTCGGTGTGGACTTGTTGGGCTGAAGGGCCTGTTTCCACACTGTAGGGAATCTAATCTAATCTAATGTAATCAAAAGCCACCCAGCAAATCTGAAATGGCATGTTGGTGTTGCTGTCAGATGTTCTGTGCCTGATTGAGGTATCGGGTTTTGTGAAAGTAGGTGTTGCTTCCATTCTCACCTCTCTGACAAGGTTCTCCCCTTGACCCTCAGTCAACCTTCATATATCAGATCCAGTGGTGATCCCTGACAGCTGCCAGCAGTGGAGAACTGTGGATTGGCCAGCAGCTTTTGGCACTCAGGAGTTTTACCTCAAAGTATTTCATTTATTTGAACCTCCCCATGGAAATGACACAGGTTTACTATCGATTCTCTGACGGATGGGGTGCCCTTGAAGTTTAATTATATGACCCAAATCAATTACCATTATAGGCTCCCTCAAAATTCAATCTAAAAGTTCACTAATCCTGATTAATTACAAGACCCATTCCAAATAAAAATCTGTTTTCACAAGCTTTACAGAATTTATTCAGTTTATGGTAACAAGTATAAATTAAATCATACTTAATAAAAGCAATGGTCACTGTGGATCTGCCTTGGATGCCAGTTCCTGACACAGTTAAACCAGGCCCAGGTCTCTTGTTCTGTTGACTGACATTGGATTCCCTACAGTGTGGAAACAGGCCCTTCGGCCCAACTAGTCCACACCGACCCTCCGAAGAGTAACCTACCCAGACCCATTCCTCTGAGCTAATGCACCTAACTCTATGGGTAATTTAGTATGGCCAATTCACCTGACTTGCACATCTTTGGACTGTGGGAGGAAACCGGAGCACCCGGAAGAAACCCACACAGATACAGGAAGAATGTGCAAACTCCCCACAGACAGTCGCCCAAGGCTGGAATCGAACCCGGATTCCTGGCCCTGTGAGGCAGCAGTCCTAACCACTGCGCCACCGTGCCGCCCCTTCTTCTGTCTTTGATCTTCCATATGGTGCATCAAACCTCTAAGAACCATAGCTTATTAACCTTCAGTAGCAACTATCCCTTGTACATGAACAGAGCCGTTTGGAACTTTAATTACCTTTTTGGTGTATGAACCACACATAAATCATAGTCAATCTTAGATTGGTGCCTTGGTAGTATCTGTCCAATTCCTGATTGTTTATTTAAAAGTGATGGGCATTTTACTGACATCACTTCCTACAGTCTCAGGATTCATTCATTGACATGACAAACAATTTGTTAAATAAATCCCTTTTGTGACAGCTTGTGTCTCTTAGCTTTCCCCAAAGCCAGAGCTCTTTACCAAGGTAAGGTGGCACAAGTAATGGCCACTTCTGTGACTATCTAGGTATGGAATCAACACTGGATAATTGACGATCATTACAAATATCCCAATTGATACAACTAAAAATATTTTAAAAACTTAAAAGACTACAAACACTGCTGTCGAACCGAATTCCAAAAAAACACATACAAAATTTATAGACATATTACATACTTTAACTTACACTTATCCAATCCAAAGCATGCATAATTATATCTTTAAATAAAAGCTGTGTCCATTTCAAAAGCACTTTCACATTTGTTAGCCTAAATTTCTATTAGCCTGAGCCATAAACAGCAATAAAACTATAAACTAATGGCCTTCAATTTGACTGGACCCGATGGCTTTCTTCATTACAGAACTGTTTACAACAAATCCTGAAAGAACAAAGTATAATCTAATTCCTCACATGCTTAACCAAATCAAAATGATTAATTATTGCAAAGTATCTCAATCCTGCAAGTTGAACGCACATCAGGAACTTTAAATCTGCAAAACTAAATCCTGTTTCTGTCCAATCGTGTCACAAAATTAGCCTGACTCTTTTGGGCAGACAAAGTGAGATGTTCAGGAAGCCAATGGAGTCCTATATTAAATGTACAGAAGTGCAATTTTAGGATGGTAACAATATTTCATTTTGTTTAGTGGTGAGGTTCACTCACCTTGACATTCTCTGCCTGACTCCACCACCACTGTCCATCCCTTATTATAGAGCCATCGAGTCATACAATACAGAAACAGACGCTTTGGTATAACCATTCCATGCCAAACATAATCCCAAACGAAACTAGTCCCACCTGCCTGCTCCTGGCCCATATGCCTCCAAATGTCTTTTAAATTTTATAGTTGTACCCACATCCACCACTTCTTCAGGAAGTCCATTCCACATGTGAACCACCCTCTGCGTAAAGAAAAAGTGTCCCTTATATCTTTTCTAAATCTCTCTTCTCTCAACTTAAAAATGTGCATCCCAATCCTAGGGAAAAGACAACTACCATGAACACTATCTATACCTCTCATTATTTTATAAACTTCTGTAAAATTGTCTCACAACCTCCTACGCTCCAGTGAAAAAAGTCCAAGCCTATCCAGCCTTTCTTTATAACTCAAGCCTTCCGCACCAGGCAACATCCTGGTAAATCTCTTCATCCTGACCAAACACCCACTCACAAATTAACTGGGACCCCAGTTGAAGCCTATGACACTGAGTTCCTGTTCCCTTCCTCTAGAAAAATAGTGAATCCAGCTGGGATTGAACTTTTCACCAAGAGAATTTCAGGAAATGAGCTCTGGACATTAAGAAGCCAGAACATCGATAACCCTGGAATCATTCAGTGTTCCATTCACTTAATGGATGTCTTTTAAAATGTCATAGAATCATCAAGATCTACAGCGCAGATAAAGGTCCTTTGGCCCATAATGTCCACACCAGTGAAAAACAACCACCTAACTATTCTAATCCCATGGAGCCTATAATATTTGACATTATTAAACAGCATAATATCTTATAATAATTAATGTTGTCGGGGAATCTGTTAATAAGTTATCAATTCATTCAAAATAATGGTTCATGAAATTATATGAAATGGCATTCTCAATAGTTTAAAATGTTCTTATTGGAATAATTGGAGTAATCCTTGGTTGTTTCAAGTTTGAATGTTGTTTGGACTTTGAAAATGTGCATTTTTTGGAACGTGCTTTTTTTTGTAATTACAACTTTCATTTTGCTTTACATTGAAATATAAGCATTTAACTAAACTTTAAACATGGCCTGAGTGCTCTGTGATATCCCTAAGCTCCCAGAAAGAGAAATGACTTGTAACACTTCAGCAAAACATTTTGATTGGCTAATACATTTTTTATTTGACAGGAAAATGAAACATCATTGAACAGTAATATAGCTGCTTTTGCACTGAAGGCAAGAGTCGTATATCCCATTAATCAAAAATTCAGGGTAAGGATCACTGTTGTTATAATGAGTGGCAATTTTCGTAATACATTAAGCAGTTGATAGTTGTTTTGGTTTGCATTAATTAATAGATAATATATGATTATATTATGCTTTTGGATTGAAAAGCTGCATTTACTAGAAAAATAGTTATAAAATCTGGTTAAATGATAGTTTTTATTAGGTTTGCAATTTAAAAGATTTATATAACCAATAATTTAGTTGTCTAATTAAATACTCCAAATGCAAAATGTGATTTTCCACTTCTAGGGTGGGATGTTACTCCCTAATTCTTTTTTAATAAAACAATGATTGAGAATAAGTTTTCAATCATAAAAGCAAATTAACCAAGGATGCTGGAAATCTGAAGAAGTGCTGGAAACACTCAGCAGGGCTGAGACCAACGAAGAGTCATATTTGATTTAAAAAATCAACTCTCTCTGTCTGTCCAGAGGTGCTGGCAGACCTGCTGAGTCTTTTAGCTGATTTTCTATTTACAAGTTATGAATTGTGACTGGTATTTTATTTCCAGCCACTAGCAGATGGATCATCTCATCCCTCTCTATTAGAAGGATTGAAACAGAGAGATTCCACCAAAAGAACAGAAGAAGACTTTGTTTTATCAGATTCTGAGTTACTCGATCACAAGGGTGAGAGAGGTTCCTGTTGCTTTCCAGGGGATTGTCCACCATCAACAACAGTCTTTAATGAAAATAACACAGTTCCGATAGTGACTTTCTTTTCTGAGGTACTGGGATATACAAGGTAAAATATCTTCAAGAAGTGTACTCGGGACAGACATATGCCAATTTATCTCACTGTATTTCACTCAGTCACATCAAATGTGTTACTCACATGAAAGGGATAAGGAAGTAGCTAGGGGATAATTGGACCAAACTTGCAAAAGTAATTTTAATGTCACACATTCTATCTTCGCTGAAACAAAGTTTGAGACTGCGAGTTAATTAGAACAAAATGAGAAGATTTACTTCATTCTACAATATGAAGTCATGCATTCTATCCTTAATTTATATATTACTTGCATTTTATAATATTTATAATTAAGTATCAAAGCATAGGGGAAATTGGAAGAGTAGAAAATTGGAGCAGATATGCTTTCCTCCAATTAAGTTTTAAGAATCTGGGAAAAATAAAATAAGTTTATTGTCCCCAGAGTTGTTGGATGTTACTGCAGCCTACAAAAGTAAAATTAGAGGAAGTGAGACATCTGAAATGAAAACATAGAACACTGAATATAGTCAGAAGGTTTGGCTGCAGAGAGAGAAATAGAGTTAGTATTTCTCTTGCATGAGTTGGTGCCAAGTATCTCAGTGAGTCTCTCTCTGACTGCAACAAAGAATCTCAGTGAGTCTTTCTCTCACTGCAACCCCCAGGTCATCTCCTCTGCCCTGAAGCTCTTCAACCATGTACTGAAACAGACTCTTCCTCATTTCCCCTCCCCCCACCTTACCCCAGTTCCAATCTTCCAGCTCAGCACTGTCCTCATGACCTGTCCTACCTGCCAATCTCCCTTCCCACCTATCCACTCCACCCTCCCCTCTGACCTATCACCTCCATCCCCACCCCCATTCACCTACTGTACGCTTTGCTACCTTCTCCCCAGCTCCACCTCCCCCATTTATCCCTTCACCCTGGCGCCTCCCTGCCTCCATTCCTGATGAAAGGCTTTTGCCCAAAACGTCGATTTTCCTGCTCCTCGGAATGCTGCCTGATCTGCTGTGCTTTTCCAGCACCACTTTAATCTAAACTCTGGTTTCCAGCATCTGCAGTCCTCACTTCTGCCTGGTATGTTTCCAGAATGTTCTGCTTTTATTGTTACTGTGGCATGAGAAGTTTGCATAGACCGTTTCTACCATAAATATAGATGTAGGAATCTGTAATGGAACGGTATACATTGTAAGAAGTTTAATAAGTAAAAATTCATGTTTACACATCTATACAGATGTTTCTACGTTTTCAGAATTTTTAAAATATTATTCACTGTTGATCATTTGTGATTTTGTGTTTTTGCCTACTTAACAGTCCTGAAGCAGAGCTTGGACTATACAGACTCTGTCTGCAGAACCTGAGGCTTTTAGATGCAGAATTACGACAAGAAAAATATATGGTATGTCTAGAGAAATAATAAGGTCCTTCTTATATATAGAATATCCTAACCTAGAAATGGTGATGGTGTCATTGCATTGCCAGAAGCTCTGTATAGCCACAATTTTGTCCCTGTTAAGTTGGTCTTGTCATTATCCCATTCCAAATTAGGAGAATCACCTATGGTGTTCATGCCCGTACCAGCGCTGTTAGCAGGATCTCCCCTTGAACTCAGAATGAATACAAGACTGCCAGTGAACTGCTGATAAATGCTTTATTCCCCTTTATTGTTTGTATGTAACATAATGTAGATTATATGTTGCTTTTATTAATACTGTAAACTGCATATAACAAAAAAAAACATATATAGGTGATATTGCTGCGTTATTTGCCAAACCTTTATTGTTCAGGAACTCTGAATACGCCCCTCTTTCATTTTAGATGTTTCTTCAACTTCTGAAAATACAACTGAATGATTTGTACTTGAAAGAGAAAATAGATGAGGAGTTTTACAGAGACATTCTATCCACACAAGAAAAGGTAATGTTCAATCTCACACTTTAAAATCAAATTGAAAAAAAAACAATCACTTAGTTTAATGTAATTTTGCAGTACAGAATTATTTCATTGTACTAAAATTGTGGCCTTATGACTCAAACAAAGTTTTATTCTCAACTACTCCATTTGAAAAGACAACAAAAAATAACCAACTAAATGATTTGTATCGACTGGTCAAGTGTTATGTTTGTTGTAAAATATCATAAAGATGTGGGCATGGGCATAGCTAGTAGCACATGTGGAAAGAAAGACTTACATTTATATAGCGCTTTTCATAGCGATTGGAGTCCTTAAAACACCTTGTAGCCAATCAAGTACTTGATCCTATTAAGTCACTGTTATAATTTTTAAAATTTGTTCTTGGGATGAGGGCATTGCTGGCTGAGCCAGCATTTATTGTCCATCCGTAATCTTCCTGGAAAAGGTACAGGTGAGTTGCTTTCTTGAACTATTACAGTCCTTGGGTGTAGGGACACTCTCAGTGCTTTTAGGAAGGGAACTCCAGGATATTGAGCCAAGGTCAGTGAACGAACAGTGAGATAGTTGTCACTCAGGATGGTGTGTGGCTTGGAGGAGAGCCTCTAGATTGTGGTGTTCCAATGTATCTGCTGCCCTTGGCCTTGTAGGTGGTATAGCTCACAGGTTTAGGAAAGTACTGTCAAAGAAGTCTTAGTGATTTGCTGCAGTACTTCTGAAAGATGTAACATACTATCATACTATTGCTCTGTGTGTCAGTGATAAAGGGAGGAAATGTTGAAAATGGCAGGTGCAGTGCCAATCAGTCAGACTGCTTTGTCCTGGATAATGTCAGGCATCTTATCTGTTTTTAGAATTCATCCACTCAGGCAAGAGGGGAGTATTCCACACACTCCTCACTTGTGTCTTGTAGATGATGAACAGACATTGAAGAGATAGGAGGTCAGTTACTCATCACAGGATTCTTAGCCTCCTGGGCCTCCTCCACTGCCAAATCCAAGACCCCGACGACTGGAGGAAGAATGTCTCATCTTCTGCCTTGGGACCATCCAACCGCATGGCATCAACATTGAATTTACCAGTTTCCTTATCTCCCCTCCCCTCACCTCATTCCAGATCCAACCCTCCAACTCGGCACCGCGCTCTTGAACTGTTCTACCTGTCCATCTTCCTTCTCACCTATCCACTCCACCCTCCTCTCTGACCTATCACTACATCCCCCCACCTGCATTTACTTTTCACTTTCCCCAGCTACCTTCCCTCCACCCCCATTCCATCCTCCTATTTAACTCCTAATCCCCCTTCTCCTGCTCCTCGGATGCAGCCTGACCTGCTGTGCTTTTCCAGCACCACACTCTCGACTCTGATCTCCAGCATCTGCAGTCCTCACCTTTTTTCCTAGCCTCTGACCTACTCATGCAGCCACAGTATTTATGTGGTCAGTCTAATTCAGTTTGTGGTCAATGGTGACCCTAGGTCACTGATAGTGTGGATTTGTCAATGGTAATGCCATTGAACATCACAGGGGAGATGGTTAATTCCATCTTCTTGGAGATGGTCATTGCCTGGAGTTTGCATGGCTTGAATGTTGTTTGCCACTTCTCTGGCCCTGGTGAATCCATCTCATTCATCTTTTTCCTTGGAGTCCAGTGACAATTTGAGCTGTGGATATCTGATTTGTTGGTATCTGACTGAGGGGGGGAGCATTGGATTTCTGGGTAGAAAATTCCCCTTCCAGGAATCAGGAAGTCTGACCAGGTGTGTGCTTGATTCATGTTAAGGTCTATCGGGTCTTGCAGAAAATAATGGCAGTGGACTCGTCACTCCCTTTCCATCTGGTGAACAGAACTTCTGCAGTGATCTTTAAATTTAGTCTCATGTTTCTATTTACAATGATTTCAGTTACTTTCTTAAAAGCTATGGGGTTCTACATAATTAAATAATTAATTTAAAAATGATATTGTTACTTGGGGAACTCAACAGCACAATGCTAGTGTATTTACATATTGACGAGGAGTGTTTTGACTTTGGAGTTACAAAATTGTAATTTCCTGGGCTGTTAGGAGGAATCATTGAGAGAAGTTGAGACATTTCTTCATAATAAAGAAAGGAAAGTAAATATATTTGACTTTGGCCTTTAAGGACCAGTTGCATAGTGAAATTTGCAGTGGCTCCAAGAGGGAAGGGTGGAGTGACAGAAAGCTGAGAGAAACATTATTCCAAACATAATTAATTTCAATAATATTGCAGTGAGGAATTTACCACCATTACATTATTTTTGAATCAACTCATTTTAGTTTTTAACTTTTTGTAAAGTGATATCAATGCACACCTTACATGTCATAGAGTTTTATGCATGGAAATAAACCCTTCGGTCCAACACATCTGCGCCAACCAGATATCCAACACTGATCCAATCCCACTTGCCAGCACTTGGCCCATATCCCTCTAAACCTTTCCTATTCATATCCCCATCCAGATGCCTTTTAAATGTTGTAACTGTTTCAGCCTCAACCACTACCTTTGGCATCTCATTCCATACATGCACCACCCTCTGTGTAAAAACGTTGCCCCTCAGGTCTCTTTTAAATCTTTCCCTCTCACTTTAAACCTATGCCATCCAGTTTTAGACTCCCCTACCCCAGGAAAAATATTTTGGCTATTCACCTTATCCTTGCCCTTCACGATTTTACAAACCTCTACAAGGTCACCTTTCAGCCTCTGAGACTCCACGGAAAAAAAGCCCTAGCCTTTTCAGCCTCTCCTTTTAGCTCAAACTGTGATTGAACTCTTCTGTTTCAAAGGAACTGGAGAAGCTGGAGAAGACAGAGCAGCTGGTGTTGCGAGGTAAGGCCAACAGGAAAGACTGTGAGCAACATTATACTTTGGAGGAAACTGAACAAGATGAACATAATTATTTGCAATATACTATACAACAGGTAAGACTATTTCAATGTATAATGCAGTCTGTTGCAACAGCAGCAGGACCACATCACTCTTTATGGGAGAAGGCAGTGACCCAGTAGTAATCTGATTGGAATAATACTGTGCACCTTCAGGCTAATGGTTTGGGCACATAGCTGGAGTCCTATTGTGACAGATGGTGAAAATTGAATTCAATAAAGTATGGAATTAAAAGCTCATTAATTATGTTGATTGTCATGAATAACCATCTGAGTTAGGACTGAAATAAGGAAAGGTTTCTTTGCCCAGTGATTGGTGAGCCTGTAGAATTCACTTTCACAGAAAGCAGTTGAGGCCAAAAGATTGCATATTTTCAAGAAGGACTTAGGTATAGTTCTTAGGGCTAAAGGAATCAAAGGGTAAGTGGAGAAAGCAGTAACAGGGTACAGAGTTTGATGACCAGCCATGATCATGTTGAATGGTGGTGGAGGTTTGAATGGCTGAAAGGTCTATTCCTCTCTTTTTTTTTCTACATTTCTAGCTGGTGCACTAATGTCCTTTTTTGGGAAGGGAATCTGCGTTCCTTGTCTGGTCTGCCTATGGGCGAATCCAGACCCACAGCAATAGATTTGATTCTTAACTGCCCTGTGAGCAATTAGGGATAGGCAATTATTGCTCTCCTAGCCAATGATACTTATCATGAAAGAATTTTTTAAAATTTATGTCAGATGTAATGATTTGATTTTGCAAGCTAAGGTCATTTAAACATGTTCCCAACACAGAGTGCAATTCCACAGCAGTAAAGGGATAGAACTCATTATAGCCCTTAAACAGGTTAAAGGTAAGACTTGTTAAATATTTATTAGCCTTATTGAAGGCTGCAAGAGGAAAAACCAGTTGTAAGACCAAAAACAAGATGCATCTAAGTATAGATATAAAACTGAACCTCCATTAAAGTAGCAGAGCAGCACAATACATCCCATTTTATATGACAGACAAAGTACAATTGCAATTATATAATGTGAACACAATGATAATTTGCCTTGTTTGGCACTCCAGTAGCTATGCTTTGACAACCAGAGATCGCAAATCCTCTGAGGAGGTAGAAGTCAGACTCAGCACTGTGTACCAGCAGGATCCAAAAACAGATGTGGGAAAATACAGTATATTTTAAGGAACAGCAACATTATGCTACTCTACAGTACCATCTATTAGGTGGATGGACCATGATAATCTGCTGCAAACTTTGCTTATTAACCTGTTCCATGTCTGTTTTTTGCCCTTACCAAATCACCTATTGTCCGTACAATAACCTCATTGTTTCCTGACATTTTAGTAGGGAACACAACAAAGTGCAACTGGAAACCTTTGGCACACAAATTCCAAGACCTTCATGTACCAATAAAGTAATGCAAACGTGGCTGGTTATTGTTACTTAAGTCAGTTGACCCTTTGAGAAATATTCCAATACAGTGCCGTTTAGCAGCATTATTGGTGATTCAGTTGGAAAAAGAGACAAAAGTGCTGGCATATTATATATTGCTTGAAAGGCTTACTTGGTTGAATGTAATAAGTACCACCAATTGAGATCATGTGACATGGATTTGATCAGACTAAAGAAGGAGATGGATCTGGCCTACTGTACACCTACAGTCTCAATAGTGATGTAGGTTAGATTCTCAGAACCTGTGAATAGTTGCAGTAGTGCAACAAACTTTATATTGATTACTCAACATGTATCATCTAGTTAGACAATAGGTGGATACCCTAAACCACAATCAACTGCTTTGAGTTTGGAGGAACCCACACACAACTCTGTCTGATGTATATGTTAACAGTTTGACATGTGAGACGCACTCTAAGTGATATTGCAATCCTAAGAGAGAATCTGCCTTGTGCATCCTCCGATAATTCAGAATTGTGATGAATGAACTTTCCAACCATTGGAATTGCTTTTGTTGTGTTACAATTTGACTCTGGGAGCAGAACACTACATTCACTTATCAGTGGGTTTGCAAGGGTAGGGAGTTGTGACCCAGTAAACGTTTTGGATGGCCTACCATCAGCTTTTGTTTGCCCAGACCTGTCTGCTGTTTTATAATGTGATAGGTGATGCTAAGGCTGATCCACTTTTGGCCCAACTTAGGCTTTTGTTTGGGAAAATGTTGACCACCTAAGGACAGTCTCCCACCCAGTATTGCCACCCAGTCTCTATCATGTAGCATCAATATTGGATGCTACACGACACCACAGCACCCCAAACCCTACTGGTGTGTTACTCACGGTGCTCTCTCACCTCTTTAGTTTCACCATAAACATGCGCCACCTCCAGCCCGTGGACACTCGAAGATGGACCTGGGCTAATGTACACCAACAGCCTCAATAGTGGTGTGTTGGTGAGCTTCACCTCACCAATGCATCCTATGTGAAAATGAAAGTCCTGTCTCCAACCTTCTTAGATGCAAATCCCACTGTTTCCTGGGGATGGTAGGGTCCCTTGCTGCAGTCATCAAAGTCTTGCAACTAAACTGCCACAGCTATCCTACACCCTGGGCCAGAGTGCTGAGTACCCAATAAGACATCAGTAGATGTTCCAAGATCCTTAGGTAGGTTTTGGTGCTTTCTGATCTTCCTGTTCTTCTTGTAAATTCTCAGTCCCAAATTACTTTTTAAAATGAATTTAAGTTTTAAAAATAACCTTTATGCTGAAAAGTAGCAGTTATTAGCAAACATTTAGAAATAGCTTTTAAAAATGCCAAGAACAATTTTTGATTTTTTAAAAAATATTGTAAGCACTATAAAATTTAAAAACAAACCACAGCATTTGAAGTTTTTTTTTTATCTCTGGAGTTTTCAGTCCACATCCATACACAAGGAAAGAAAGAGCAATCCCAGAATAAATCCAAAAGAAACGAGGGAAACATTAATGTTCCAATCTAGTTCAGAAACAGTCAAAGCACCAAACTGGGACAAAGAACCGAGTGTGAGAAATACTGCAAACTGCAAGATGGCAACTCTGATGGAGGTGGACCCAAGGGTCTGTTGTATTGTAAGTAGTGATCTCAGCCAGTACAGGAATTGAACCCTCGCAGTTGACATCATTGTGCATTGCAAATGAGCTGTCCAACCAACTGAGGTCACCATGAAGGTCACAGCTTCTTAGCCTTGGCCCTCATCTGGGGCACGATGACCCTTAGGTTAAATTCACCTGTCTAATGAGAAAGTGTGGACTTATGGTAACCTTACCTTGTCCATGGCGTGAATATAAATCTGTGATCTTCCTGTTCCCATTTTGCACCTATTATTCCATCAGAGGATTTATCCCAAAGTGTTCTTATTTGCCTCGTTTCCTTTAGAGCAAGTGTGCTGCAGTACACCCTGGTTCTGAGGGTCTGTTGGTCATGTAAATATCTTGGCAGGTTTATTTTTCTCTAAAACACAGGACGTTTTCTGTCCTGTGCATTTCTTAACATAGTGGAAACTCTATTATGCAAGTATTTTATTTTTTCGAGGGTGATTAATGCGTGCTACTAATATTCCTCACTCTCCTGCTTTCCGGTAAGTTGTTTTTCTCAATCTATAAGCTTTGAGCTGCCAGGAAGACCCTCATTGTGAGCCAAGGTAATCTATAATGTTGTTAACAATTGTTTATGTCAGCTCAGTGGATTCTTCAAGCAAATTGAAAGTGCTCGGTTCTCCCTCTTGAATCATTCCAAACTCTCCAAGATCACTGGACAGGAGATAATAAGGAACATGAGTGAGAAAATGTCACAGGTGGAAAATCTGCTAACTGACTCCCTGACTTTTCAAATCACGGTTAGTATACATTAAAATATTCCTAGGTATCTTTGGACTGGAATTTAATATCTCACTTTTATAGCAGTGATACAAGTTCACCTGTTTTACCAAATTGTGTGACGCCAACCCTTGCTAATTAAAGTAGGTTGCTAGCAAACAAAAACACATGATCTCCAACACCACAGACTGGGAAGTGCAAAGTCTTTCAACTGAGCAACTGTTAAAGTGCTGCAATGCAACATAAAAAGAGAATTATGGTTGGTAGAAAAAATAAGAATGACTCTTTGAAAATGTGTATGCAACAATTTTTAACAAACAAGAAATACTTGGAAAGCAATGGGTGTGCCTCAAAGTCTGCCTTATTTTATTTTCAGATGAGCACCCAGCACTCCTGCCCCAAACAGGCAGAAAGCTACTCCCAAATTCATTCTATAGGAGCTGTGGCATTTGGTTCTATGATTGTCAATTGAGGTAGAGGGGATAGATTTCTTTTTGGGGTGTTGATACCTGTTTGAGTCTGGCAATCACCAGCTGTTGTCTGAACCCAGCAATTGGCAGCTGCAGAAGCTGGTGTGGGCAGAGAGAAGAGTCAATTCTTTTAACTTCACAAGTTACTTTATTAATGTATTAAACCATGCACTTATTTTCTCTTACGGACTAGAGCTTATATATTTTCCAAAAAACCAAATTAAAAACCTATTTATACCCCCACTTGAGTCCCCCCAACATGCCTGAATCGTCACAGAATATGCAAGATCATTGTGGGCGGCACGGTGGCACAGTGGTTAGCACTGCTGCCTCGCAGCGCCAGAGACCCGGGTTCAATTCCCGACTCAGGCGACTGACTGTGTGGAGTTTGCATGTTCTCCCCGTGTCTGCGTGGGTTTCCTCCGGGGGCTCCGGTTTCCTCCCACAGTCCAAAGATGTGCAAGTCAGGTGAATTGGCCATGCTAAATTGCCCGTAGTGTTAGGTAAAGGGGTAAATGTAGGGGTATGGGTGGGTTACGCTTCGGCGGGTCGGTGTGGACTTGTTGGGCCGAAGGGCCTGTTTCCACACTGTAAGTAATCTAATCTAATCATTCCCGATCTGGATAACTGTTTCTCTGCTTCTCTCTCTCTCGCTCTCACTCTCGCTCTCTCTCTCTCTCTCTTCCCATTGGCTCAAGCTCAAATGTTCATTGTATGTCTTTACCTTATTGGCTCCAGATAAACGAGTTAGGGTAGCATTACTTCATTACCCTTTGTCCAAATAAGGCTTCTGTATTACCTCGTCTTTCTTACTTTTTCTCTGAAGAATATGGGTTGGTACCCAGCAGTACCAGGACTCTGGTCATTCTCAGTTCACAAGCTGTTTTCCCCTTGGTGTGTCAGCAGTTTTTATATACTGAGCATTCCTAGCTCCTGTCAGTGATTGGTATCTCTGTGTCTCTGCAGTCTCCTGGCCAACAGGGGAGAGTGGTGAAGTGATTATGGGGTCAGCTTAGCAGTCAGTCAGGAGTTAGACTACATATTTGATAGCTTAACCTTTCCTGAGTGACGATTTTACTTAATTTTATTGCCAAACTCCAGATTTTCTGATCCAAATGGATACTTTTGGAAGATTCCAGACATAGTGGAATTGTACTTTGGAATATTTAATTATGTGGCAATTGTTTCGGAGTCTGCTATAATGGAGGTTCTGCAGGGACCCCAAATGCAACTTCCACTCTCTGAGGCTAACACTGCCTCTCTATTAGAAAATCCACACTTACTGTGCAAGCTGAAGCAATGTTACACCATCTCTGATGGCTGATCTTAAACACCACCAGAAAATACCTACATCTAGACCAAATTAGCAAAGGTATATTCATTAGGTTGCTTCTGTGTATGTTGCCTTATACCATCACTCCTGCTAGGATTTGAATAACATGTAATAGAATTGAGCAAAGAACTAAATTATTCAGCAGCGAATTTACGACTGACACAGTTATGCTCTTGTTGTAGGTTATTCTGGATAAGTTGCTGCGTTGGGAGTTCATGACAAAGAGCCTTCATTCCTTGACATGGCTTGTACAGCAAGAAAGCAAAGACAAGTTAATGATGCTGACATCAGTGCTGAGTGTTCTCAACAGAGATAGTGTATTGGCTTTTTGGCAAAAAGAAGAAGTTTTAGCCAGATTACAACATTCTGTTCAAGACAGTGTGGACACATACATCAATGGTAAGGCTTAAAGACAGCCTTTGAGCTGAATTGTTGTTCACAGTAGAAGTTCAGTTTTATAATTCTAGTTACACTTTTTACTGACTCAGGATTGTCATGTCCACACGTGTTCAAAGCTGATAAAAAGATATGGATTGTATGAACCTAAAAATTGCTAACCATTTACTGTCATAACTAAAAATGATGAGTGTTTGAGCTCCAATGACAGTCCAAAGGACATTAATTCATTGCAAACAAGAAATACTTGTTTGTAAAAACAAAAAGGAATATTTGTAGGGCATAAAATATACCATTTTTAAAAGAAGGATATACTTTTGGCCAACGCCATTTCCACTAGTGACCAAGTGGACACCACTCACTTAACATTTTGCCTGGAATGTGTAATTTGATCCAAACTTTTTTTTCACAATTTATTGAGTATTTGAGTGATTCGTAATGTACATCCAACATATCTTATGAATAAAGTATATTTTTGAAATAAAATGATCCAGTGAGGCTTGAGGCTGACGGTGCAGCCTTTAAGCTTAGTTTGATTATGCCGAGATGTCAGTGCCTGATAGAGCTGCAGCAGAACGCCTCAGAATTGAGAACACGGATGCTCCCCACATTTCAGAAATGTATAATTTTTAGAGATTTATAGAAGTGGCAGCTTTACTGTGTTGAGTAACCTTTCAGAATGTTCCCTGTTGTATCACAATACTATAATATGGAATCCTCAATGTGTTGCAGGTCATGTGAACATTTACAAGGACAGTCACTTTGATATGAAAGCTATAATTGAAATTCTACTTGCATTCTAAATCAAAAAGTAATTTTAATGAAATTTCTCTAAAATTAAAGAGCCTGAATATCACTTGACTTCTTCAGTTTTCCTATTGTAACTGGAATGTGGCCTTTGGTGGAACAGCCATTTTTAACTTTTTACTCAATTCTATCCAGCAGTTCCACTGATCTTCTACCAAAGAATCCCCTTGAAAATTGCTGAGTAACATTGACACAAATTCAAAAGTGCTTTGTGCTTTCAAACATTTCCATATACTCTATCCACATGTAACTTAAATATTTCTTTTACAGAATGTGCAAAACAAACTAAAGATCTCATTTTGGAAATGAAGAGAAGACACAGAACTTTGAGGAAACAACTTGAAAAGACAGAAAGAGATGAGAAAATGAATCTAAAAGAGCAGGCAAAACAAATGTTTACTCCAATTGAATTTATTCAGGTCAGGCAATAAAATATTCGTGAGATGAATTTGTTGGACATAATCGTTGGAGTTAACACGTTGGGCTCAATCAATGTTTTCAGCATGAGAGAGTAAATTTTTTGTAATAAATCTAATCACGGGCTCCATAAGGGTTCCCCTTCAGCAAACGTGCCCGTCAATTTCCTGTTTTGATTAAGCACCATCTAGGAAGGACGGTGTTCCATTTACAAAAACTAATTCTTCAGCATTCCGATTCTGGTGATCAGATCCTTCTGTAATGAAACCAATTCCTCCAGCATTACATGGCATTGGGACCAGAGTGGAATTCCCTGCGCCATAAGCTAAAGCTTTATTGAGCTTGATCCTTGAGAACAAAATTATTGAAATCTCCCAGGATGTGGCAGACACTGGAAAACAGAAGTAGGAGCGAATTACTGCAGATGCTGAAAACAGTGCTGAAAACAAATGTTGGAAATCACAGCAGGTCAGGCAGCATCAGTGGAGAGAGAGCAAGCTAATATTTTGAGTCTAGATGACTTTTCATTAGAGCTGACGTGAAATGTCTGATGGGGAAAGTGAGGACTGGAGATGTTGGAGATCAGCATCAAAAAGTGTGGTGTTGGAAGAGCACAGCTGGTCAGGCAGTGTCTGAGGGGAAGGAGAATTGAAATTGAAGAGTTATCTTGACTCAACATTAGCTTGCTCTCTCTCCATGGATGCTACCTGAACCACTGAAATAGGCACTGGTCTATCTTCAATAGCTCAACTGTTTGAAGACTTCAGGAAGATTTCATGGAAAACATTTGCCCTTTGTTTTACCATTGCGCTCCAGCTGTACCTGGATCTACATGAAGATTACATTGTTGAAAAAAGAGCTTAATAATTTTTGCTGTCTTTTAGGTTGCAGGGAAGGCTCTGCATGAACTGCATTTAGTTCTACCCAACTCCTGAAAGGGGTCCCTAAGTAGTCACTTGGCCTCTCGTTAACATATGGAGCAGATGCCAATTTTAAGGGAACTGCTGGCATGCCTGAATGTTATCTGATTCCAATATTGCTCTAGAAGCATTTGCATTGTCTTTGGATGCAACGTATATACTTCCTGGGAATTTGATCATTTTGACCCCTGTTTCATACTGATAGAACTCACACAATGTCAACCAATTTCTTCCTTCCTATTCTGTAAATTTCCTCCCTGGTGTAAAGTTTTCTGCATGAGGAGTTATGTTGATTAATGTTCAGTCACTTGTACAAAGAGTCTAAGTGTCTGAGCATTAAAAAGCCTATTGACAGACCACCAGATAGATTGAGTTGTAGCTGGGGAAGTTTCAGTCATACTTTTTTTTGAACTGGATTCGATTGTAATCCTGCACGCTTCTGTGTTTTGACACAAGACAAACAACATGCTAGAGAAAGTGGTTGTTGAGTTAACATAATAAAGCAAAGAAGTGTGGATGCTGGAAGTCAGAAACATGCAAAAACACAAATTGCTGGAGAAACTCAGCAGGCCAGGCAGCATCTGTGAAGAGAAAATAGAGAGTTAACATTTCAAGTCCAGTAACCCTTCTTCAGAATTGACCACAAATGCTGCCAGACCTGCTGAGTTTCTCCAGCAGTTTCTGTTTTTGTGAATGTTTCCCTTCATGCTGAATTTGGATATTTCAAAAAGAGATTTTTATTTTTGTGTCTCTGTGAAAATGTTGTGACAAATGTGCTGTGCTACATTTTTCTCTCTGTAGATCTTCAGAATAATGTCTCCTTCAGCTATTTAATTCTTTGTGGATTCTAAAATTAATTAGAACAGATTACGAGCAGATTGAATGAAGACATTTCACTTGTTTGTTGATCGCTTGACATAACGTAATATAGTTGTGAATTTTATAGAGTTATCATGAGCTCGCAGAGAGACACAGACAGACCCGCTATGACGTTGAGGACAAAGAGGATCGTAATGATGTCAAGGCAATTACTAAGCTGTGGAAGGTAAGGATCCATTAAATCTATTTCACAGATTATCCCTACATAGATTTCAGTTTTTGACACATTTTACAAAAAAAATTTAAAAGGTTTTATTCTACTGACTGAAACTTAAGGAGTGTAAAGTTTCAATAGCATTCCAGTGCTGCAATAGGCTTTTCCTGATTTAAAGCAAAGGATTTAATGATGTACCATTTCTTGTTCGGTCATGACCTTTATAGCCTCAATTTATTATACGCTGCCATAAGTCATGATTACTGTTTAGCACTGATTAAGTGCTTATGGACTGATAGTACATTTACTAATGGTATAATAGGTTTTGAAAATCCACAATGGGCCACTCCTCCCTATAAATGGTAAGTTACACCCTTTACAAACCTTCACCACCAATTTTGCAGCTGAAATTGAATATGCATGTGGTTCCCGACTTATGTTTACCTTAGAAACATTCGTACTTAGGAACAAGATTCCATATTACTATTAATTTTAAGAATCTGATAGGTGAGTGTTCACCCGTGCTTATGAACAGGTATTGTAATCAATTGTGTTCTGACTTGTGTACAAATTGACTCACAAACATACTCCTGAACAGAATCCATTTGTAAGCCAGGGATTGCCTGTAGCATCAGATCTGGATGCATAACCAAAAATGCTTCATGAAATTGAAAACATATAGAATTGTTTTACTTAGTTATTACCAACCAGTCCTCCCTCAAATTTGTGGTTCCACTCCTGAAAATCTTGATTTTAAATGAATGGACTTAAGTGATTCAGGGGTTCCTGTAGAAATCAAAGATAAACTTGAGGTTAGGTTCCTTCGGGCATTTCCTTGCCCAGAAAAACAAATGTGCAAGTTGCAATACAAGACCATGCATGTACAGCACTGAGCATTCCTAACTGAAATAACTTACAAAATAAAATATAGAATAAATGCAATACATTGGCCAAGGGGAAGCAATGCCAGGAGGCAAGCTGAACAAGGGCAGCATAGAAAGAAATGCTGTGGGATAGGGGGAAAAGGCAGCATTGAGGGGATAGGCAACACCTGGAAGTAACAACAGTGAAACGGAAATGATCCAATTTATAGAAACAACTCAAAGAAAATCATTGAGATTCAAATGAATTTACTTGAAGTGGAGCAACACAAAATTGAGGATGACCTGCATTTGTACTTTTCCAGATGAGGATTGTCTATTCAAGGAAGTGAGATATTTTGTTTCTGTTCCCTGGAAAAATTGAATGTTTTGACGGCGACTTAAGTGTAGAGTTTTGTGGAGAGTATAGCTGCTTTAACTCCAAACGTCACAGAATCATGGAAGTTTATAGCATTGAAAAGGCAATTCATCCCATCATATCTAGGCCTGGCTCCTGTTGAAGCAATCTAATGTCAATCTTACCTCCATGTTCTTTCCCTTACCTGTCAAACAGATTTGTGTAACATTATGCAGCAGTGTGATATTTCCATGTACTTTACCAGCCAGCCTTTCTTCTGGTTGAGTGTGTCTAACAGTTTATTGCAACATCTGCTGTAGTATGCAAAGTCCCATTCTGTAGTCCTGCAGCATTAGATTAAGATTGCTTCAATTTATTTCACCTTAGCTATCATAATCAGAAATCTGGGGAGACTTGTCTATATCACTAATACTCAGTTTTTCGAGGTGAGGGAGCTGCGTATAAACTGGTGTGTCGCACAGTCCTTAAATTAACCAATTATTTTCAAGCCTGCATTCAAAATATTTGTCATGTGTGAGTAAAGTGAAATCATAAATTTGAAATGTATTGGGATCATTTTCTAATTTTTTGCCTTCATTGAGAAGTCTCCTACACTAGTATCACACATCATAAATCCAGATGTTGTACATGATTTCCATATTTATTTTGTTCAGAAGTTTGTACACAGCACTTTCCCATGTTTTGCATGCTTCTAGTGGGTGAGGCTATTCACTAACAGCATGAAGTGAAAATAAATCCTTTTTAGTTTCATCAAAAGCTGTAGAACCAAATGTGAGATTTGGACAGAGTGGATTTCACTTTGCAAACATTTGAGTTGAAAATTATTCTTTGGTGTTTTCCTGGTTGGTTTCAACTTCAGAAAATTGAAACTGCTGTTGTCTTACTAAAGTAGACACATAGCAAAATAAGAACTGCTGTATCATACAGAATCTGCATTCTACATCATCACGGACTCTGGACATACTGATTGAGGAGCTCTTCACAGAAACCCTACCAAAACTAGCCAGTGTATCGTTATCTGCAATGGAATCTCTAAGAAGCCGTCTGCTGCAAGACCTAACAGCAAGAAAAAAAGCAGCAGCAGCAGAAAGAAAACAACATTTGAAACAGTTTCAAGAAGAACTGGCCCAACTGAAACAGGTATGCAAAATAAATTATTGGCAGTCCCTTTTTTGTTTCGTAATTCTCTTCCATTCTATTTTGCCCATTTCCACATGTCAGTGACCAGTATTCAGGTTATTAATTATTTGACCAGGTACTTGAATTAGTTAGAGATTAAATGGTTAATCAAAAGAAATAAATTGGTGTATGAGGAAAGCTAGCTAGAAATGTAAAAGGGTGTAACAAGAGTTTCTACAGGTAACTAAAAAGTGAAAAGGGAAATATTTTTGTCCTGTAAAGAACGAAAATGGTGAGTAAGTACATAATGAAGAAATGTCAGATGAAATTAATTAGTGTTTTGCTTCTGTTTTTGCTATAGAGGGTACAAAAAACATCTCAGTAATAGCTGTCATCATGACATGGAAGGAAGAGAAAACCTTTGTCAAGTTACCATTGCTAGGGAAGCAATGCTGAACCAATTAATGGGGCTTCAGGCTGATAGGTCCTTGGGTTCTGATGGATTTCATCCTAAGGTCTTAAAAGAGGCAGCTGATCAGGTAGCAGATGTATTGGTTTTAATTTTCCAAAGTTCACTAGATTCTAGAACTAGCAATGAATTCTTCTGTTCAAGAAGAAAGGGAGGTGGTTAAAAAGGAAACTAACAGCCAGTAAGGTGGATATCTATCATGGAGAAGATGTTAGAATTGTTATGATCCCAGATGATGTTATTACTGGTCATGTCAGATTCCTGACACAAATCTGAGTTTATGGATCATATTTTGTTCATTTTAATGTGGTGGTCTTCCACTCAAATGCAGACATGCAATGTTGTAGATTATTTTAACAATAATTCAATATTTATTACACAAATGAAATGAAGATAACAAAGAATAAACCAAACTCTTCACATAGAAATACAGTTTAAAGGATTTCAAAACACAGTAAAAAATATAATCCCAACACTATAATTTTACAGAACTCAAACACCAGAGAATTCTCCATCCTATTGTATCTATAGATTTGATTTAACAGTTTCTTCCAATCCCCAGTGTTTGATCACCTCTTCCTTGATTATTCTCACAACTGAGCTGAGACTTTCTCAGCTTCAAATAACCCATTCAGAGTGCTAATCAAATACTTCTAATCTGAAATTTCAACTGAAAATTTAACACTGCGGTAATGTATATCCTAACCATTCTAAGCTAACACGTTTCTTCAAAAAGAAACTTCAATCAGTACTTCTGCAAATTGACTCAAAAAGCTGAGGGGCTTTCCACTAAGTAAAATAAATAATTTCTTTTTTATAAATGAAAGCAAGCTAATCATTCTCGGGTCTCTCTCCCCCTCTCTCTCTCTCTCTGTCATTTATATTGGTTTATTCAAAGTGATCATGAAGAGTCAACATGGTTTTGTGTTTAAACAATTTACTATTGTTCTTTGAAGTGGTAACATATTCTGTGGAAAAAGGATAGCCTGTAGATTAACTGCACTTGGATTTGACAAGATTTCGCATCAAAAGTTATTGTGTAAAGTAGAAGCAGTTGGTATAGAGGATAATCTATTGTATGGTTGGCAGAAAATAAGGAGTATGACATTTTTTATGATTGACTGGAGTCTTATTAACAACTTAGATGAGAGAAGCAAAGGCATAGTAGATAATTTGCTGCTAATACAATGATAGATAGGAACGTGTGATGTGAAGAGACATGAGGAGGTAACAGAATTCGAGGTGCAGAGTGATCTAGGTTTTCTAGTGAATGAGTCGAAAGAAAGTTAGCATGCAAGTATAACAAGTAATCATTAGAGTTAATGGAACGCTATCCTTTATTACTAGAGGAATTGATCAAAATAACGATGTTATGCTTCAGTTATTTCGGACATTGATGAAACAATATTTTGAATATTGTGTACAGTTTTGGTCTCTTTATTTAGGGAAAGTTGTAAATAAATTGAAGATGTTTCAAAGGAGGTTTACTAGATTGATACCTAGAATTAGCAGCTAGTCTTACGAGGAAAGATTGGACAGACTGGGTTTGTTTTCAATGGAGATTAGAATAGTGAAGTGTCACTTGATTGAAAGATATAACATCCTAAATTCTTTTGACAAGGTAAATGTGAAATTGATATTTATTCATGTGGGTTAGTGTAGAACCAAGGGCAGAACTAGCAGAACTGTTTTAAAATGAGGACAGGGATTGGAAGAATTTTTTCTTTGTGGGTTGTGCACTATTGAATTCGCTAAGGGGAAAGATTTAAAAGGGACCTAAGTGGCAACTTTTTCACGCAGAAGGTGGTGAATGTATGGAATGAGCTGCCTGAGTAATTGGTGGAGGCTGGTACAATTACAACATTTAAATGGCATCTGGATGGGTATATGAATAGGAAGGGTTTAGAGGGCGTCAGGCCAAGTACTGGCAAATGGGACAAGATTTGTTTTGGATATCTGGTCAGCATGGGAGAGTTGGACCAAAGGGTTTGTTTCATTAGATTAGATTAGATTACATTACATTACAGTGTGGAAACAGGCCCTTCGGCCCAACAAGTCCACACCGACCCGCCGAAGCGCAACCCACCCATACCCCTACAGTTACCCCTTACCTAACACTACGGGCAATTTACCATGGCCAATTCACCTGACCTGCACATCTTTGGACTGTGGGAGGAAACCGGAGCACCCGGAGGAAACCCACGCAGACACGTGGAGAACGTGCAAACTCCACACAGTCAATCGCCTGAGGCGGGAATTGAACCCGGGTCTCTGGCGCTGTGAGGCAGCAGTGCTAACCACTGTGCCACCGTGCCGTTTCCATGCTGTACATCTCTATGACCTCAGAAGACAGTGGAAACAGCATAATTGAAAAGTTTTAATGGGGAGATAGATAACTTTTGATTTCTTTGCTGATCAAAAGTATATCAGGAGTAGATGGAAATGTGTCACAAAGTCACATAAACAGGTCAGCCATGACCACCTTGAATGCTAAAGTGGACTCAGGCAGCTGAATGGTCTACTTTTAGTTGAGATTTATGTATTTGTATAGGTGGGTACTCATTTTGAAAGTACAGACTTTGTGTGAAAATTCCATCTCTCAATGCAAAAACTAGGTATGGATGGATGAGAAAGTAATCAACTCGGTGAAACAGAAATATCTGGTCGATAAGCAGGAGAAGATCATTCAAGGATTCCTACTGAGGCAGAGTGACCTAGATGAGAAGTAAGTATGAATTATTTAATGGTGACCAAATTGGAAAGTTACTCATGCCATTATGTGATTCAATTAAACTATTCCTCTATATTTTCTTTATTCATTAACTTTTGTTTCCTTGAATGTTCTGCCCTTCACTTAAAAGTGCAGAAATCTGGCTGATGTCAGCTATGACCATTTTGTCTTATGCAACTCTGCCATATTCGGTGATACAATTAGTTGCTGAAGCAATATAAGTGTTTTGTTTTTCTTTCCCAGATGTGCTTATTTTTATAAGATCATAATGTATAGGAGCAGAAGTAGCCCATTTATCCCATCGAGTTGTTCAAGGAGATCGTGGCTAATCTGATAATCCCCAAGGTGGCTACTTATGTTTGCTCCCCATACAAAATAACTTAGCTGAATCACCTCATGAGAACCCAGTTTTAACTGGTTCTTAGTTAAGGTGATCTTTCAAGCAAGCAAACCTGTGCTGAAGGCTGGCATCTATGAATGTTAAACTACATATTTTAATTTAATGACAACTACGAACTAACTTAGGCTTGTACAAAATACAAATTCAGTATTTCTTACCCAATGATGCACACACAGGGTCTTGCTGAGATGCTGTTTCAAAATGGCATACCTCTCTGTCCAAGAACTTGTTTGTTTATTTAGGATTTAGACCAGAAGTGTTAACATCAATGCAAGTTTTCATAATTAAGTTTGATACCATTATTCTCTCACTTGCAATGAACTTGCAAGCAGGAATCTTTGGATTTAATCTTGTGTTCCTTTGCTGATTTTAGCTTAGAACTGCTGAGATCAGAGCCTTTAGTATTGGCTAAAACACAAGTCAGGAGGTGTGTACCTTTAAAAAAGCAAAATACAGTGGATGCTGGAAGTGCATAGAATCATGCAGCATGGAAACAGACCTTTAGTCCAACTAGTCCATGTTGACCATGTTCCCAAACTAAACTAGCCCCACTGGAGTCTAAATTTGGCCCATATCCCTCCAAACCTATCCTATCCAAATGTCTTTTAAGTGTTGTAACTGTAGCCACATCCACCACTTCCTCATTCCACACAATAACCACTCTCTGCGTAAAAAGAAATGCTCCTTATGTCCTTTTTAAAACTTCCTTCTCTCACCTTAAAAGCATACCCACACCCGAGGGAAAAGATTTTTGCTATACACCCTATCTATGTTCCTCATGATTTTATAAATCTTTATAATGTCACCCCTCCGCCTCACTCTCCAATGGAATAGATCCCAGTCTTTCTAACCTCTCCTTATAACTCAAACTTTCAATTCCGGGCAATAGCCTGTAAATCTTTTCTGATTCCTCTCTAATTTAATAACATCCTTCCTATAGCAGGACAACCAGCACTGTGCACAGTACTCAAGAAGAGGCCTCACCAGCATCCTGTACAACGTCAGCATCAAGTCTCAACTCCTGTACTCAGAGGTCTGAGCAACGAAGGCAAACATGCTAAACACCCTCTTAACCACCCTGTTTACCTGTGATGCAAGTTTAAAAGAATTACGTACCTGAACTCCTCGGTCTCTCTGATCTACAACATTACCCAGGGATCTACTATTAATTTTATAAGTCCTGCCCTTTTTTTGTTTTATGAAAATGCAATACCTTACATTTATCCAAATTAAACTCCATCTGCCACTACTCAGCCCATTGACCCAGATGATCAAGATCTCTTTGTAATTGTTTATAACCTTCTTCATTGTCCACTATACCACCATAACAAGAGTCATATCAAATTCAAACATTTAATTCTATTACTTTGTCTAGAAATGCTGCCAGACCTGCTAAATTTCTCCAGCACCTTCTTTTAAGTTTGGGTATGGACTGAGTCACCTTGTGCTAAACAGGACAACGCGTTTACTTTCTGAATCATTGCTGAAGCTGTCTACTATACTCTAACAATAAATGGCAAAGTTTATCTGCTTCCTCATTGTGGACACATACAAATCCTAGTTCAATTCAACTGCCCCTGTGTGCCCAAGGCATTGGAGAACCTGTGGTGCTAAGAACCAAGCACTGTCTGAATAATCTGTGTATGTGATCACTTTTTGCACTTACTCATTCTTCCAGGGTTTCTGAAGGCATTATTCTGGAGCACCAGGTAGCTTTACAACCCATGGTTAGGCAGCTAACTCTGAGGCACTTCAGTCTCATGATACTCAAAGAAATGAAGCTTTTCAAGGCAAAATGTCTACTCAATGAACTTGAGGAACAACGGATGAAGGAACCCCCTATTTGGGATCAGTTTGAGGATGGAAACATGAAGCTACAGGATAATGAGGTACAGAACTAATCTGTCGAGAGTGTGGTGCTGGAAAAGCACAGCCGGTCAGGCAGCACCCGAGGAGCAGGAGAATCGATGTTTCGGGCATAAGCCCTTCATCAGCCCTGACCTGCTGTGCTTTTTCAGCACCACACACTCAACTCTGATCTCTAGCATCTGCAGTCCTCACTTTCTCCACACAAATAATATGCACCATCTGTTTGCCAAAGTTAATGATAATAAATAATCGCCACTGACAGTTGAGCTTTAGTTTTCTAGATTTACTTGTCAGTAATGTAACATTTAAGGTTAACAGGTAGTAGATATAGAAGAAGGGTTTTATTGTATATGTGTGTTTGGATTAGGGGAAGGCAAATCATTCATTATATATCTTCAAATGTTTGCCTCTGACAGTTTTTTGGATTTTGTTTATATTTCAAAAGATGTCCAAATTCTCAGAAGAACAGCGGAAGCTGTGGAAAAAGGCTGAAATATTAATTCACCAACAGCTGGCTGCAGAATCTCAGGTTTTCATGGATC
Source organism: Chiloscyllium plagiosum (assembly GCF_004010195.1). NCBI lineage: Eukaryota > Metazoa > Chordata > Chondrichthyes > Orectolobiformes > Hemiscylliidae > Chiloscyllium > Chiloscyllium plagiosum. The sequence goes on along the minus strand of NC_057741.1, from coordinate 23,478,351 downwards.
TTTTACAGCAGCACATGGCACAGGAGATTGGCCGTGCTCTTACCCATCAAGCCAGAGTGCACTCACTCAAGCAAAACCATGATGACAACAGGCAGAAACTTAAGGTGATATTCGTTAGAAGCTAACGTAGCCTTGCATAATTGGTCTCAGATTTCAATTCCTATAAACCAATTCAATGCAAAATTCATACATTGGACTGGTTAACACAGCTCAAGAATAGATATTTAAACTTTGCATTCCTTATTTCAGCCTGGAGTCATCACCTGGATAATGATTTGGGGTTATACTAGACTGTCACAAAAATGAGTATTTTGTGAATATTTGCATACTGGCTCACATGTTTCAGTATACAATCTTCTATTTTAAGAATTAAAATTTAACCAGTGGAAATGAGATAAATGAAATTAGTGCAAGCCTGCAGTCTATTATAGTGAAAAGGTTGGGGTCATCTTGACTTTAGCAATTAACAACTCAAAAGGTAATGATATAAAACAACATGTGGATTTATGCAGTTACAGAACTGGTGATATGAAATCTGCAATCTGCAATAATGACAATCCATAGAGATGCTTTTGTTTTGGGAGTTGGAATTAAATTAGTTCCAACATGTGTGTTGAACCCAGATGATTATAAAACCCATTTATTTAATAAGATCTAAACAGAAATTTTAAACAAAGGAATAATTTATCTAAATGTCAGTTTGAGAACACTTTAGACCAGGCTATATAAAAGTTTATATGAGTGGAGCTTTGGAGATAGTCTGTTTAAATTTATTTGGGTCCTTTAGTTTCACTTTGGATCTTGGGTGATTTGTAGCTCACTAACGAATGGCCATAGTACATGGCTGTTAGGTAGACCTGGATTGTAAGCAGAGTAGAACCCTGAGATCAGCGTTCACCTTGCGAAATATGGGTGAGTCTTAATCTCTGCTTACATTTTATGAAGGAGCAGAAACTGGAATATTGCCTAGCATGAAAGTTTTCGGAGAATCTAGAGTGGTCCTCCACAGAGTCTTGTGAAAAAGAAAATAATCAGCTGGAAAGTATTCAGAAAGTAACCAGAACAAGGGACAAGCTATCCAAGTCAAGAGAGGGTAAATGAAGAGGGTACCTCTGATAATCACTACAGGTGAGGAGAATTCTGCAGAGGACTGTGGCAAACATCTGGGTGGTCCCTACGGAAATAAAGGCCTTTAAGCTTGATGTATCTTATAAAGACATTATTGGGGAATGTAAGAATTAAACAGAGTGCACATACGTAATTGTGAGCCATAATGTTAGTAGTGGTCATTTTGTTTACTTTTCTACACATTACAATTAGAACATAGAACAATACAGCACAGAACAGGCCCTTCGGCCCTCGATGTTGCACCGACCTGTAAACTAATCTAAGCCCACCCCCCTACACTATCCCATCATCATCCATATGCTTATCCAAGGATTGTTTAAATGTCCCTAATGTGGCTGAGCTAATTACATTGGCAGGCAGGGCATTCCATGCCCTTACCACTCTGAGTAAAGAACCTACCTCTGACATCTATCACCCCTCCATTTGCAGCTATGCCCCCTCATACAAGCTGGCGTCATCATCCTAGGAAAAAGACTTTCACTGTCAACCTATCTAATCCTTTGACCAGCTTATATGTCTCTATCAAATCCCCTCTTAGCCTTCTTCTTTTGAATGAGAACAGACCCAAGTCTCCCAACCTTTCCACATAAGGCCTTCGCTCCAGACCAGGCAACATCCAGGCAAATGTCCTCTACACCTTTTCCAATGCTTCCACATCCTTCCTGTAATGGGGCAACCAGAACGCTACACAATATTCCAAGTGCGACCACACTAGCATTTTGTACAGTTGCAGTATGACATTACACCTCTGGAACTCAATCCCTCCACCAATAAAGCCTAACACATAGTGCTGTTAAGACATACAATCAACCTGGGTGGCAACTTTCAGGGATCTATGTACATGGACTCCAAGATCCCTCTGCACATCCACACTACCAAGAATCTTTCCATTGACCCAGTATTCTGGCTTCCTGTTATTCGTCCCAAAGTGAATCACCTTGTTTTGTTCAGAAATGTGAAATCTTATAGCAGAGGCGAAAACTGGTTGTTTGGAATTTTTAAAAATTGTTAACACTTTTTAAGTAGACCATAACAATAGAGAAATAAATTTACCGTTAATGGAATAAGTGTAGCAGTTTAGAGTTGGACTAATGTATAAGGAGATACAGTCTCTTTGTTTTTGTGACATTGCCTGAAATAGTGCACCAGATACAGTAGAGGGTGCTCTTCTGCATTAAACATATCAAGGGTAATTCTACACAAAAAAGGAAAAGAACTGCGGATGGTGGAAATCAGAAACAAAAACAGAAATTACTGGAAAAACTCATCAGGTCTTGCAACATCTGTGGAGAGAAAGCAGAGTTGACCTTTTAGGTCTAGGGAACCTTCTTCAGAACTCGGTAATTCTACCTTTGTGATAGTGAGATCAGTGATATTGGAATAGTCTCTCACTATACACCGTGTCCAATTGGAAAAGCAAGGGAGATATGTTGAGAGTTACCAGTTTGATGTTATCCATTTTACATGATTAGCAAAAGCTAAATTCATTCCCACTCCATTTTGATGTCAAATCAATGTGCTACATAATCTTCATCTTGAATCCATCATACTGAAGGATGGTGAAAACATAACAAAATTGTCTTCCACACCTGGCACTTCAACTTTGTTTGGATCTAGGTAGAGACCAGTATCTTTTAGGAAGAAATTCAAATTCCTAATCATTAACTGAGAAAAATATATAACATGATTTGACATGTTAAACAAAAATCTTTATGGTACAGGAGTTAATTAACGAAAGCAGCACTAGCTTAACATTATGTTGTGTAAACAGATACACTTTGCAGAGTTCAAATTTTACTTCCATCCAAGAGTTCCCCTACATTCTGTAGGATCTTTAGCGTTCATTTAGTTCTGGACCCAGGATATGCCATAGCTGTCTTTACTTAGCTCTTCCATTGTGTTCCAGCTGTACTCCATGATGCAAGATTTCTTGGATCCTTTAACTAGCATCCAGCTAGAAAAGCCTCCTTTGTTACCTCACAGTTATAGACTCCTCAGATCAAGCATGGGGCTCACTGCATTCGTTATGGCTTCAGATCTGAAAATCCCTTTGGTTTCTGAAAACCTTTTGCTACTAGTCCACAGCTCTTTTAAAATCGCAACTGGTGACAGTTTTCTCTATTCTGATTCTAGCAATTAACACAAATCAACTGTCTTTTCTGTCAAAGTCACAGGGGCAGCACCAAAACTTTAGTCCCATTCACATCCCTTAGCTTTATATAGCAATAGGATACATCTGGGATTTTCAAAATAGATATATAAGCTTGTCAACTTTACCTTAATTGTGCGCATTTGAGTATTTGGGACTCATATGAATAAGTTCCAACTTTCATTGTGAAAAATATGGACTTTCTGTCTCCACCAAAATGTCCAGAAAAAGTTGTGCATTTTTTATATTTTGCTGTCAGTGCTTCTTTGATCTGGGGATATTATGCACATAATTCAAACCTCACCGATTTATGCCAAAAATTTAAAGGCTTTTTTGAGGAGCTTTGAGGCTACCCATCTCCTGTAGAAAAAACACTATAATCTGAGGTATGAATACCCCTTACCACTATCCCACAAATAAAAAAAGATTTTCCTTTGAATTTCCAACCACATTAGAGTGTCTACTGGCTTATCAAGTGTCTTCAATTTTCTTATATTTGAACATTTCAGTCTTCAACCTAGAAGTTATGTTCTAAAACATACGACTGATATTTTTTAACAACAGTCAGAGAATTTGAGTGCAGAGGTCTGTGGGCCATGAGAAATTTTTGTTTATGAAAGGTTTCATTGCCAGAATTACAACTCTGGAAAATTTACCCTGATGTCTCAATAAATTCTTCAGGTTCTGGATGTAAGTTAGCTTGCTGAGCTGGAAGGTTTGTTCTCAGTCATTTCGTCACCATACTAGGTAACATCATCAGTGAGCCTCTGGTGAAGCACTGGTGGTATGGCCTGCTTTTTGTTTATGTGTTTAGGTTTCCTTGGGTTGGTGATGTCATTTCCTCTGGTGATGCCATTTCCTGTTTTTTTTCCTCAGGGGTGGTAAATGGGATCCAAGTCAATGTGTTTGTTGATAGAGTTCTGGTTGGATTGCCATGCTTCTAGGAATTCTCATGTGTGTCTCTGTTTGGCTTGTTCTAGAATGGATGTGTTGTCCCAGTCAAAGTGGTGTCCTTCGTCATCTCTATGTAATGATACTAGTGAGAGTGGGTCATGTCTTTTTGTGTCTAGTTGACGTTCATGTATCCTGGTGGCTAGTTTTCTGCCTGTTTGTCCAATGTAGTGTTTGTTACAGTTCTTGCAAGGTATTTTGTACATGGCACTAGTTTTGTTTGTTGTCATTTATAGGGTCCTTCAAGCGTGTTGGTGGGTTTGTGGGCTACCATGATGCCAAGAAATCTGAATAGTCTGGTAGTCATTTCTGAGATGTCTTTGAGTAAGGGGAGAGTGGCTAGGGTTTCTGGACACATTTTGCCTGCTTGTTTCTAAGTCATTACCACTAGTGCTTCACCGGAGGCTCACTGACAATGTTACCTAGTATGGTGACAAAACGTCTGAAAACGAACCTTCCAGTTCAGTGAGCAAACTTGCATCCAGGACCTCAACCTGAGCTACAAATCTTCAGGTTCCTTGAACTAAAAGACGTGAGATTACCTTACTAATTTTCTCATCAAAGTTTGAGTCTGCATAGATATTTATAATTAATTTTTTGAATCGCAATGTTAAATATCAAGGTGTATTTAAAATTAAGCTAATGCACTGACATTGTGTGGAATTGTTTTTTCTATAATATTTAAGGCATAATTATACAAATCTTAACTTGCATACATTCAATTTCTTTGAAGAATCTATTAGTGGAGAGAGCAACTGAAAGTGTCTATGTGACAATGGAAGGTATAACCAATCTAATCCAGAACTATTACCAGAAGATAGAAGAAATCATGGATCTGTATCGAAAAGACAAAAAGATTCAGCTGAGTATCCTGCAAGGTCTTGATACTTTTCCATTCTTCCTATAGTTTTATGTGTATGGGTTTTTTTTCATGGGATATGGGTGTCACTGGCTGGGAGAGAATTTATTGCCTATTCCTAAATTCCCTTGAACTGAGTGGTTAGCTAGGGCTATTTCAGAGAGCATTTAATGGTCAATGACATTGCTCTGGATCAGGGGTTGCATGTAGGCCAGACCAGGTAAGGATGGCCGATTTTCTTTCATAAAAGACATTGTTAAACCAGGCAAGCAACACTTGAAACATGGCTGCTATTAGGCTAGTTTGTAATTCCAAATTTTTAATTAAATTTGAATTTTTCTGTCTGCCATTTCAGAACATTAGACTTAGGCTCTGGATTTCTAGTCCAGTCACATTATCACTGCACCACAACTTCCTCTTAGTCGAACAATGATTTTAAAAATAGATTTGTAGTATTTTGAGACACATGTTCTCCCTATAGTGGTCAGGTTTAACTGAGAACATGTTGACTGTCCACAGTGAATCACTGGAAATAAGCAGACATTATTAATGATAATGTTAAGAAAGCAAAGGCAATGGTATTTCCATTTGATTTTTTAAATTTCCATTTTTATTCAGTTCATAATATATGTTTTGAAAAATTTCAGGTATAATATGTTCGGTCGAGTGAATGACTGCAATATGTTGAAAATGTAACCAATTCATTTAGTCAATATCAATTAAACTGTTAGCTGCAGGACCAATCCTACAATGTGTTAGTGTTATATCACTTGCATATTAGTTCTCAAATTTGGACTTTCAATAGAGTTGTGGACACATTATACAGCTTCAGTAGTTTTGTTGATAAAAAGAGCTGCACCTGTTATGATAGATTTTCATCTTGTGCTTATCAGGACAATTCACAAGAAATCCAATGTAGAGAAAAGAAATAATTCATACTTGGGATATTTTGTGACAGAAGTTGCCATGTCCATACAAGTTATTGTTGTGTAGACATTTGTTAACAAAGGAAAAGGAAATGATGCCTTTACACAATCAATATGATGTTCAGTATTTCAAATTTTGTAGTGGAGTCTTTTCTTGGTGTTTGCAATTGCTGTGATGTAGTGAGAGTTGAAATTTTAAGTGATGTGTGTTGTTTAAACAGAAACGTTTAAAGGACAAAAACTCAGCAAGGAAGAAGCTTTGGAAGACAACCTGAACACAGACTTAGTCAGTGTGAAAGCAAATCCGCTTCTACCCAGAAGAATTCAGCACCAGTGAGTAAAATTTTAGATTGTGATCTTTCACTGAGATTTTAACAGTGGGAAAATTAATGCAAAACCGTTTGGAAACTACACTATCTGTGAATATTGCATGGTTTGGTGTGTTTAGTTGATTTCATTCTTAAAGACCCAGCATGTTTTTTGTAAAGCTGAATTTTGAGATAAGGCAATAGTGATCTGGTATTACGTGGTCTCCTCTACATCAGGGAGACAGGACGACTTCTTGCGGATCGTTTCAGAGAACATCTCTGGGACACCCGCACCCTCCAACCCCATCGCCCTGTGGCTGAACACTTCAACTCCCCCTCCTACTCCGTCAAGGACATACAGGTCCTGGGCCTCCTCCACCGCCAAACCGTTACCACCTGATGCCTGGAGGAAGAGCGCCTCACATTCCGTCTTAGGACCCTGCAACCACATGGGATAAATGTGGATTTCAACAGCTTCCTCATTTCCCCTCCCCCCACATTATCCCAGGCCCAAGCATCCAAGTTGGCACTGTCCTCTGGACCCGTCATCACTGCCCCCTCTGACCTATCACCTTCTCCCTCACCTTTATCCACATATTGCTTTCCCAGCTACCTCCCCCCAACCCCAACCCCCTCCCATTTATCTCTCAGCCCCAACCCAAAAGTCACATTACTGATGGAGGGCTTTTGCCTGAAACGTCAATTCACCTGCTGCTCGGATGCTGCCTGATCTGCTGTGCTTTTTCAGCACCACACTCTTGACTCTGGTATTACATCAGTGCTGATAATAACATAAACTTTGTAAATGAAAATAATCTAGTGTTATGGTGCATTTTTGTCACCACTTGTTCTGTTTGGTTTGAATTTCTGTAGTTGTTTATCTGATTTAACTTATTCATTTCCAAGGAATGCAGAGATAGTTTCTGAATTCAAACAATTTATTTATAGAAGTGTAAAACTTTGTACAACTTAATGAAGTTAAGACACCATGGTTCTGATTTTCTTTCTCTGTCTGTGTCACTGAATTGGGAGAAATCTCAGCTCCACAAACAAGACTATTAAAAGTGGCTACCCATATTTCGATTTTTGATATAGATTTGAGGATTAACTAAACTGGCAGTCTGCCCAGATCACCTGGGGAAAGTCATTTCCGCCACCTCCAAACAGACGCCACCACCAAGGATATATTTCCCTCCCCACTCCTATCAGCATTCCGGAAAGACCACTCCCTCCACGACTCCCTCGTCAGATCCACACCCCCCACCAACCCAACCTCCACTCCCGGCACCTTCCCCTGCAACTGCAAGAAATGCAAAACTTGCGCCCATACCTCCCCCCTTACTTCCCTCCAAGGCCCTAAGGGATCCTTCCATATCCGTCAGAAATTCACCTACACCTCCACACACATCATTTACTGCATCCGCTGCACCCGATGTAGCCTCCTATACATTGGGGAGACAGGCCACCTATTTGCAGAACGTTTCAGAGAACACCTCTGGGGCACCTGCACCAACCAACCCCACCGCCCCTTGGCTGAACACTTTAACTCCCCCTCCCACTTCGCCAAAGACATGCAGGTCCTTGGCCCATCGCCAGACCATGGCAACACGACGCCTGGAGGAAGAGCACCTCATCTTCAACCTAGGAACCCTCCAACCACAAGGGATGAATGCAGATTTCTCCAGCTTTCTCATTTCCCCTCCCCCCACCTTTTCTCAGTCCCAACCCTCAGACTCATCACCGCCTTCTTGACCTGCAATCTTCTTCCCGACCTCTCTGTCCCCACCCCCTCTCTGGCCTATCACCCTCACCTTAACCTCCTTCCACCTATCGCATTCCCAATGCCCCTCCCCCAAGTCCCTCCTCCCTACCTTTTGCCTTAGCCTGCTTGGCACACCCTCCTCATTCCTGAAGAAGGGCTTATGCCCGAAACGTTGATACTCCTGCTCCTTTGATGCTGCCTGACCTGCTGCGCTTTTCTAGCAACACATTTTTAAGCTCTGATCTCCAGCATCTGCAGTCCTCACTTTCTCCTAGAAAGTCTATGAGATTGCCTGGTTCATGAGGCAGCTTGATCAGAACTGCCTGAGGAGGCTCCAGTATTAGATTAGATTAGATTCCCTACAGTGTGGGAACAGGCCCTTCGGCCCAACAGGTCCACACTGACCCTCCGAAGAGCAACCCACCCAGACCCATTCTGCCAAAACTTTACCCCTGATTAATGCACCTAACACTACGGGAAATTTAGCCTGGCCAATTCACCTGACCTGCACATCTTTGGACTGTGGGAGGAAACCGGAGCACCTGGAGAAAACCCACGTAGACACGGGGAGGATGTGCAAACTCCACACAGATAGTCGCCCGAGGCTGGAATCGAACCTGGGACCCTGATGCTATGAGGCAGCAGTGCTAACCGTGCAAGGTTTTCCTAAAATAAAGAATTAAATGAAAAACACCCTTTTACCCACACCCCGTCATTCTCGATGCTGAATCGAACCTGGGACCCTGATGCTATGAGGCAGCAGTGCTAACCACTGAGCCACCGTGCCGTGCAAGGTTTTCCTAAAATAAAGAATTAAATGAAAAACACCCTTTTACCCACACCCCGTCATTCTCAATGCTCCACCCATGCCAACCTCTGATCTTTCAGCCACTCCCATGTCCCCCCATAGTCCCTGTACCATCTTGTGTTTTTCTCCCATTGTCCTTCAAATGCCAAGATCATCTCATGGTACATTATAGCTCCTATTTTCTACCCATCACTGTTTGTCCTCCATCTCTAGACCCACGCACCTATTATCCATCATGAGCATTAATCAGCAGGCATCATTCAGTTGCTCTGCTGTATTTTTTTATATAACTTGTAATATGTTTTACTGTTTTAAATAAACACACCATTAATCAATCTGCAAGGAGTGATTGATCCTTAGTCTAATATCATTATGTGACATGGTAACTAGTGCTGGACTTTGGTTATTTCCAAGGTTTAAACAATAGTGTGATAAATCCACCAAAAAGACTATACGAAACAGCAAATTAGAGTGCATAATGTGAAAAATCCACTGAAGTCTATATGCCTTTAGGAAAGCAGCAGGCACAGAGCCCAGAAAAAACATGTTTAAACTGACTGCTGGATTGGAGCTGAAAGAATTTTGTTTTCAAAGCTAAAACAAACCCGTCAGACCCCGTGAAATAATTCACAGAATCATAGAATCCGTACAGCGTGGAAGCGGGTAATTGACCCATTGAGTCCACACCAACTCTCTGAAGAACACTCCAGCTAGACCCACTCCCCTACCCTATCCCTGTAACCCTGCTTTTCCCAGGGCTAATCCACCTGGTTGCACATCCCTGGATACTTATGGGCAACTTAGCATAGCCAGTCCACCTAACCTGTACATCTTTGGACGGTGGGAGGAAACCAGAGCACTCAGGAAACCCACGCAGACACTGGGAGAATGTGCAAACTCCACACAGACAGTTACTCAGGTCTCTGGCACTGTGAGGGAGCAGTGCTAACCACTGAGCCACTCTGCCATTCTGACACCTGGAAACCTTTCAGTAAAATTTGGGAATTTTTTTGGAAAATTGGCGAATCTGGGGCTGCCAGAAGAAGATGAAATGGAAGAAGATGAGCATTCATCGTTTTCTTTTGCGTTAAAGAGAAATTAAGAAAAAAAATTACTGTTAATGAAGACTGAGTAAATTTAATAATTTTGAAAATCCTTAGAAAAAGAGTCAGTGACGTTATGTACCAGCATTTCCTCCCAGTTAAATTGAATTAGTTGTTGCTCATAGCTGAATGAAGAGTAATTTTGTGTTCATCCCTCTATAATATATGCATCTGATTATTCTGAACGATTCTAACATGCTAGCATGCTGGATTTCATCAATGTATGCTAAAATAACAGTACCTTCTTGTATTCAGACATTTAATAATGTTAAAGACTTTAGGTAGTATAAGCTATTGTATACTTCAGAGATAACTGCTATGAGCATCACTATCCTATCACTATATAGCCTAATAGATAAGGCTGTACAATTCATTTAACAGAAACTGGGAGAGTAGAGCATTTAACTTCAATATAAGTGTTTCTGTCTCTATTTTTGCTAACAGATTGGTGCTCTGGCAGAAAAGGACTATATCCATGTTATTGCTTGAAGAGGAGACAAATATGGAGTTCCTAATACAGAGGACAGTGCTGCTTCATCAACTGAAGGAGCAGGTTGATTCACACTTAAAGGTGTAAAACAGTGGTCATCATAAACAAAGTAGCAATTCTGTGTTATTAGTTTATTAATGCTTCTGTAAGGCATTCATTGCCCACTGTTTTTGTGGAGACATTAAGCAATTTAAAATAAGACTAATACGCATTAAAATCTTGGCTATCTTAAGAAATTCAGCTCAGTAGTTTTTAGGTGTTGTATGGAAAAACAACCAGTGAAATTGAAAGAAAAAAGTAATCAGCAATAGGGTGCATCAGCAGCTTGATGCAGGATTTCATTTAATTTATTAAGTTGCTCCTCAGCTAGTTAACAAAAACAGATAGCTAACAACAGTATCATTACAAATTCTGCAGGACTAATACTTGTGGCTTTCCAAATGAAATTTAATCAGATATAACTGACAGGATGAAATTAACAAATCATATCCACCCATAACTTATAGCCTAGTTTAGCTTAAGTTGTACAACTCAGAAGTTTTTTTTTAAAAACACTTACACCACAATATGTGCTGAACTAGATCAATGGAAATCAATTAGATCAACAGAGACAGAAATATGACAATTCGAAGAGTTGACGCAAATTATGAAAAGGGCAATTCAATTGAATAGTCTTCTGCTCTCTCTTTAGATTGACTACTTCTGCAAATACACTTGTCAGCACTGGATGATGACAGAATATTGATGTGATAGGTCTATTTTTAGTTCTAGAATGAAATGGAACTTTGAAGACAGGCCAAAACTGTGCCATTGATTTCGATATTAATGCCTGTTCCATCTTCACCTTATTTCAGTATAGGAATGTGAGGAGGTCACTTGCCTTGCTTGAAAAGGAGGTGGTATGTGGAATAGGACAAAGGTGTGGCACGGTGGGTAGCAACATTGCCTGTAAGCAGTGGATTTAGGCTCCACTCTCAGACATGATGGTTAAGGAAGGTACATTCATAATGCTGTCAAGCAGTTTGAATATCAACTTGTAAATATTTCCAACACAAGCCACCGCTGTCAGTAAGAGCAGACGAGATTCATGGTCAGCATGCTACTGCAAGAAACTACAGCTTCCACCATTGTTATTCAAAACTCCACTCTACAACATGCATGTAGGAATATATGATTCGGAGATGCCGGTGTTGGACTGGGGTGTACAAAGTTAAAAATCACACAACACCAGGTTATAATCCAACAGGTTTAATTGGAAGCACACTAGCTTTCGGAGCGACGCTCCTTCATCAGGTGATTGTGGAGGGCTCGATCGTAACACAGAATTTATAGCAAAAATTTGCAGTGTGATGTAACTGAAATTATACATTGAAGAATTGATTGTATAATTTCAGTTACACCACACTGCAAATTTTTGCTATAAATTCTGTGTTACGATCGAGCCCTCCACAATCACCTGATGAAGGAGCGTCGCTCCGAAAGCTAGTGTGCTTCCAATTAAACCTGTTGGACTATAACCTGGTGTTTGTGATTTTTAACTATGTAGGAATATATGTTGCCATAGCAACTTTGGGTTTCTTGCAAGGCCATTCGGATGGATGGTCTGTGGATCAGAGAGTGCCTACAGCACATGGTTCAGACCTAATTCCATCTGTGCCAGACTGGGAACTTGCCTCCGTACCCTACCCAGATGAAGCTCTTGGTGCTGTGGATCAGACCTGCCACCAGGCAGAGAACTGAACAAGATATCAAGATAAAGCTGGGGTATTGTGGTTCATCAAAGACACACATCTGCTCTCCTTAAACCTTTTAAAACAAAATGTATCCACGCCTCAAAACCAAAATGTTCATTCTGCATAAAGCAGCCCAGTTGTTCAGGGTGGCCTTGCATTTCTTGAGAGGCCCTTATCATTTAATAATGATCATACTTTCTAGGGGCTTATATGGAATTGGGTGTTTTACAGACATTGTTTGCGTATCAGGCATAACCCTTTTGTTTCCTCTTCCAACTTGAAAATAGGCAGTTTCAAATGCCAGTATTTTAATTTTTTATCTTGCAAAATCAGGTTGAGTGACAGAATATTTTTGTTGTGTTTCAATACTTGGAACTGTAATCCAGCAGTTTTTCCTCACAATTTCAATGTTAACGTGTCATTTAATGACATTGCATGAATTTTTATTTTTTATAAAGACATGAAATGCTTGAATTGGGGAATGGAAGAGTTTCTATTGAAGCCTAGTACTAAAGCTCCTATATTTCTGCAAAAACTTCAGAAGAACTGCCTTTTTGTTCTAGACTGACAGTTTTTGCATTTGCCACAATACTTGTCCTGGAATCTGAATGAAATTGTTAATGCAGTGCCATTTGATACCAAGTTAGTGATTGTTTTAAATTGTTATTTGGATTTCACATAGGAAAGGTTTGCCCTTTGGTAACATACTTTCTGTTTCTAAATTCACTTTTTAGGTAGCAGAAAAGAAATTCATGTCACAACTTGCTGCTTTAGCAAGAGTTCCCAAAGCTGATTGGAAGATGCTGGAGAAGAAATTCCTTTCAGGTAGTTACCTATTCTAATTTTATTTAAATGTTTAAAATCTCAAGAGTTCTGGACCTTCTTTGAGTTGAGATTGACACTAACTAAATGCAGAGATTCAAGAACAAATGAAAATCACAGTTGCTTCATTCTCAATATATAGCCAGGCACTTTCTTACCTTCTGCTTCTGTAGAGGATGTTGTATTTGTTATTTAGCAACTTATTCCATTTTACTTAATATCCTATGTGTGTGTATATGGCATGTGATGTGCTAAATTAAATGTTGCGGAATGTGATCTGCTATTTTTTTTCTATCCTCCGCCTATCACATTTCTAAACTCTCCATCCTTTATGCCTTGAATATTTCACTACAATGCAAATATACAACGGTCTTAGCCAACAACTTTTCAGTCCAACTGTATGCCTTCCCATCCATAACATTGAAACCTCCCTGTTCCTTATGATCGTGGCTGTGCGGGTTAGTGAAATCTGCAGCTTTTAGCATTTTTGTTCGTTCTAAACTTTTCCAATCAATCCCATTGATGGTATTGCCCATTTCCATCTTTACCTGCCCAAATATAACTCGTACTTCTTGAGAAATGGCTTTTCTTTTCAACCTATTATATGTGGCAATGGATAGAAAGGGGCGAATCCATGAGCTGAGCTGAAGCTAATGTATAACACACCCATTGGGTGGAGCACCAGTTAGAGGCCCTTTGGTCAGAGAGCGTTCAGAGAGCTAAGCCTGCTCATGGAGACACACTGTCTTTTTGATCTCTTTTTTTATTATCCTAAGATAAATGGGCTTCTGCTAAGATTAATTCATAGTTCATCCCTCACTGCTAACTACTAGAAAGCCCCTAGGCTAACAGAGGAAGTAGTACTGACAGCAGCATTCTACCTATAGTAACCAGACCTTGCCATCGCAATTACAACCCCCATCTTTTGATCACCTCAAATCAACAGTGACATACATGTAAAAAAATTATGTTGATGGCACCAGTTTTACCTAACCTATTAATTCCTTATCTTTATTTCAAGTGAAAGAGTAGTGTCAATAATTACATGTCCAAAATCATGTTATGATGGGCCAGAACATACAATTCCTAAACACAGGCAAGTTTGAAGTTGTCCTCATTTCATTTTCTTCTCCCAGGTGCTTTCTATAGCTCTGACTATTATGGTATATTATCTGTATCTTGTCTGACTCCAAACTAATGTCCAGAGCACTTTCAGTATGCACAATTTGACCTGCTTTCATTGACAGCAAGAACACCATTCCTCCACACCATTGATGACTCAGCCACAAAGTCTCAGTCTCACATCATTCCAACCCACATCCAGTTTCAAAACATCTGCTCCTTAATAACAGATAAATAAGTAATATAACCTGTTATAATCCTCTGATGTGTATAAAATAGCTGTTTTTCTCTGTTACCATATACAGCAATATGGAATGTCTACTTAGGTTTGAAAATATGTTTAAGTCTGTGTTCAAATGTAAAATGGTTATTATAATCTAGATAACATTTAGAAGCAGCACTTAAAAACTTTCCCAAATCAGTGGTTAGCACTGCTGCCTCACAGCACCAGGGTCCCAGGTTCAATTCCAGCCTCGGGCAACTGTCTGTGTGGTTCGCACATACTCCCCGTGTCTGCGTGGGTTTCCTTCAGGTGCTCCGGTTTCCTCCCACAGTCCAAAGATGTGCAGGTCAGGTAAATTGGCCATGCTAAAATTGCCCATAGTGCTAGGTGCATTAGTCAGAGGGAAATGGGTCTGGGTGGATTACTCTTTGGAGGGTTGCTGTGGACTGGTTGGGCCGAAGGGCCTGTTTCCACACTGTAAGTAATCTAATCTAATCATTTATTCTCAATGTAAAATGTTTGTACTTTTCCAAACAGGACCTACAAGTGGAAGATGTAAAAGGAACCCAAAAGTTACCTATTTTTGCAAACAACTGAGTGAAACCACATAAAAACAGCAATGGGATTATGCTGTCTGACCATTGTGCAATATTGCAGTATGCTACTACATGGTTCCACTCTCAACTTTTATACCAGTGACTGTGACCAGCATTAGTTTTATTTTCATATTGGATCACACATTCACAGAATTGTTATGGGACAGAAGGAGACCAATCAGCCCATCATGTCTGCACTGGCACTCTGACTTAGTGTCAAACTCCTTCCACGCCTTGCACATCAATTCTCTACAATAATTAACTAATACCCTCCTGAATGCCTCAATTGAACCTCCCTCTGTCATATTTCCAGGCAGCGCATTCGGAATCTCCATGGAAACATTTCTCATCTCATAATTGTTTCTTTTAAAAATCATTTTAAAATTGTGCCCTCTGGTTCTCAATCATTTTACAATGGGAACAATTTCTTCCTATCTACTCTGACTAGACCATCATGACTTCTCAATCTTTGTATGTGTCAAATACTCTGGATCAGTAAATCATCTGGTCCTGATTGTGCTCTTACCATCATCCTAATTGTTTTATTTCTAAACTTAATTTCTGTTTTTTATCCTCATTTCAATCTGTCTTACACTTAATCCATCTTCTCATATTTTCCTCCCATCCTTCAGAACAAAGTTCCATCTTCTTACCCTCTGCCCTGTCATCTTTACATTTATAAGTTCTCATGTTTTCAAATGAGAGTCATAAAAATGTACAGCACAGAAATGCCAACCAGATATCCTAAATTAATCAAGTTTCATTTGCCAGCATTTGGCCCATATCCTTCTAAACCCTTCCTTCTCATATACCCTTCCAGATGCCTTTTAAATGTTGTAATTATACCAGCCTCCACCACATCCTCTGGCAGCTCATTCCATACACACACCACCTCTGCATGAAAATGTTGGCCCTTATATCACTTGTAAATCTTTAACCTCTCACCTTAAACCTATGTCCTCTAGTTTTTTATACACCTGCACCCCAGAGAAAAGACCTTGTCGATTTACCCTATCCATGCCCCTCATGATTTTATAAACCTCTAAGTTCACTCCTCAGCCTCTGACGCTCCAGGGAGAACAGCCTCAGCCTATTCAGCCTCTCTAGGCGAAAGTGAGGACTGCAGATGCTGGAGATCAGAGCTGAAAATGTGTTGCTGGAAAAGCGCAGCAGGTCAGGCAGCATCCAAGGAGCAGGAGAATCGACATTTCGGGCATGAGCCCTTCTTCAGGCTCACTCTATAGCTCAAATCCTCCAACCCTGGCAACATGCTTGTAAATCTTTTCTGAACCTTTCAAGATTCATAACATCTTTCCAGTAGGAGGAAGACCAGAATTGCACATAATATTCCAAAAGTGGCCCAACCAATGTCCTGTACAGCTGCAACATGACCTCCCAACTCTTCTACTCAATGCTCTAATAAACTCTGTTCTTATCAGCTTTAACTTCATCAAAATCACAAGTCAATCATGACTTTGAAAATTCAATCTCAAATTTTAAATGCAAGACTTGTTAAAGGTGTCTAAGATTATGATAGAACATCTTTTCCATTAGTAGAGGAGTCAATAACTGAGTATAGATTTAAGGTCTGAGGAGAGTTGAAGAGAAGTTTTTTTCACTCAGATGGTGGTACAAGACAGCAACTCACTAGCTGAAAGTGTGTATGAGTCAGAAAATCTCATAACATTTAAAGAATATTTAGATGTTCACTTGAATTTTGTAGAATTATGAGCCAAAATGTGGAAAATGGGATTATTGTGGACGCAAGGATGAACAGCCTCCTATGTTATATATCCATGAATTTAAAAGTCAGTTACCAAAATCAATTTCATGGATTGGCATTCCACTTCTTTCTTACATCATTTGAGGCTCAGTGGTTAGAACAGCTGACTGACAGCACCAGGAACCTGGGTGCAATTCCAGTCTCCGCCTGTGCGGAGTTTGCACATTCTCCCTGCCTGCATGGGTTTCCTCCCGCAGTTCAAAGATGTGCAGGCTGGGTGGATTAGCCATGGGAACTGCAGGGTAACAGGAGTAGGGTGGAGGGATGGGTCTGGGTGTAATGCTCTTCAGAGGTGCAGTGTAGATTCAATGGACAAAATAGCCTGCTTCCACGCTGTGCGGATTCGATGATTCATTTACCTCCAGATAACTATTATTTACACACTCAGTAGCAACTTCATCTATTGACAGCCTCAATTGCCAATTTTTTACTGATATCAGCAGAACTTTCATGCTGGGCTACATTTTTGTTCTGCAGTTAGGGTTGCAGTCAGAAAAAGTCCCAACTCCACAAGCCCATTCTGGGATGGTTGGGTACTGAGTGGACCAACCCCCAGGGAAGGATTCAGAGTCAGTCACAAGGGCCATCCAGTTGTTTAAAAGGTCCATCTTAGGTTCAATTGTAAAACAAAAACTAAAGCAAAGAAACATACCTCACTTTGGTAGCTCTTTATCTCCACATGTTCCATATGCTTTGTCCATGCCAACTGATGCTAGCTCAAACCTCAAACAACTTTCCAAGGCTGATCATGCCTATTGTGCCAATCATGTCCCTCAGACCCTTCTGACCAATTCAAGACTCATCCCCTGTCTTCATCGTCCCTTTGTAAACCCATGGTGCGCACACGCATCCCTCTGGTCCTTAATCACCAGCAACTCATGAAAGCCCATAGTTTTGTGAGAAGGAATCACCCAAACCTGTCAAAATGTTCCCAAGTCCTCAGCAGGCTTCCAAGGTTCCTGAACCCTCTGACCTGGTAGGTATTCTGCATTCAGCCAGAAGTGCCAAGTGGATGATCCATCTCAGCCTCCTCCATTTTCCCCAGCATCACAGATGTCAGTCTTCTGCCAATTCGATTCACTCCACGTGATATCAAGCTATGATTAATGCCATGGGATATTGCAAAGACAATGGGTCCTGACAACATAATGGCAATTGTACTAAAGGTATTTGCTCCAGAACTTGCCTAGTGAAGCTGTTTCGGTTGCCTGGATGGGTGCAGCTCTGACAACACTCACTAAGCTTGACACCATCCAGGACAAAGCAACCCACTTGATTAGCACCACACCCACAAGCATCACTCCATTCACCCCTGCACTGTGGACGCTCGGTAACAAGTGTGTACTATCAACAAGATGCAATGCAGAAATTTACCAAAAATCCTTAGACAGCACCACGGCTACTTCTAGCTAGAAAGACAAGGGCTGCAGATATAAGGGAACATCATCAAGCCTTGGAAATAGATTGCTGTTCCTTCACTGTTGCTAGGTCAAAATCTTGAAATTCCCTCCCTCAGGAATATGGGTGAGTCAACCTACAGTACATGGACTGAAGTGGAGGTAGCTCACCACCACTTCTCGAGGGCAACTAGGGACAGCTAATAAATGTTGACCAGCCAGTGATGCTCACGCCTCACAACTGAATAAGCAAAACAGCTATGCTGCAGGTACTTTATCATAGCCTTTATCAATCAGTGCCAACCTTGGTCTGGCAATGCTGATTGCTGAATGAGAAGGCTCAAACTCTGATGTCTTTCACCACAAGATAAATTTATTACAGGATACTTAAAGGACACAGTATCACGAGAAAGCACATGGTTCAAGAGCAGCTCATGACTTCATCAGTGAGTCACTGCTTTTGAAGGACCAGAGGAAACCACTGACAATGAGGGTGAAAGTAAAATAATTGTGACATGGTTATGTAATAAAATCACAGTATTTTCAAGAACTTACAGATAAAATAAGTACAGAAAAAAACAAAGCAAGTTTTATGCATCATTTATTTCACAGATTTAGGGTTCAAATGTAGAGTCACAACATCAGAGTATTCAGTTTGAAATAGTACAAATGTACATGAATACAAAGGAAGAATTGGTATCAAAAAATTTTAAAAAAGGTGACTGTAGTTTAAGATTAAGTTGGCCCAAATCTTTGCTGTTTTTATCAGTCACCGTGATTCCATGTTAGATCATTACTTGCAGTAACTTGCATCACTTCAAATAAAACAGTGCACTATTTTTGATAAAACACCTACTCTTCAGTCATCTGTTCTGAAAGTTTTCACAAGCTTCCAGCAAGCCAAAATCACTGTGAAATGTTTCTCAACCTTACAGCAAAGACCAAAATCATGTCAGAAAGTTTAAAGCGACAGAAAACAGGAAGAAGTGTGAAATATATTTCATAGCTGCGAGCCAACATTGTTGCATAAACTTCAAGATTTCATACCTTGATTTTTTTGTTGCATTAATATCATTCCCTGTTAATGCTGTGAGGTATAACTAACTCTTAAGAATTTAAATGCAATGGCTATGCTGCAGTGAGTCTGAATGTAACTGAATCCACTGAGATAACCATACCTTGCACACCTATACCAACGTTTGAGCCATCCTACTTCTGATTATCTTTTTGCTGATGATAAAAAAAAGGGATATTGTGCCATAAATTAACATCAGTTTTGCTAACAATTCTGGCTAAATCACTTTAGTTCTTGGCAATTTGACCTAAAGAGTTTATTTTCCATACATAAAACAGAAATTGCATCTCTGAGCATCATGCACTAACTTCTATAATAGCTAAAATGTGCAAAGAACCCTTATTAAGAATTACGAGGAACATGTCTAAACCAGTGTCATTGTGGACAGCGCTAGTGGCAGGACCATGCTAAATGACAATGGTATGCAACACAACTGTGTGGCAGTCAACTCCAAGCAAAAATACGTTACATGATTCACTTCATTCTAGGGGACAAACAGACACACGCACACTTTGTTTCTTTTCTGAAATACCCCACAGAGGGCTGGTATTCATAACACTGATAGCCTTGTAAGTAAGTAAACTGCTCGTATCAGCTACCAGCAGCTCAATCATCTAGTCCC
The DNA here is from genome assembly GCF_004010195.1 of Chiloscyllium plagiosum. Classification (NCBI taxonomy): domain Eukaryota; kingdom Metazoa; phylum Chordata; class Chondrichthyes; order Orectolobiformes; family Hemiscylliidae; genus Chiloscyllium; species Chiloscyllium plagiosum. Next base: position 23,458,494 of record NC_057741.1, on the reverse strand, counting down.
GGTCAACCTAAGCTTGTGATGTTGGAGCGTCCTCCAGGAGGATTGACAATACGATGTCCAGAACGGCGTGGAACGTTATCATCAAACTGGGCACCTAATGTATATATAGAACAGGAATCAGTTATTTAACAAATGTTACATAGTTTTAAAGTATTTTAAAGAAACCGGGAACAGCAACTTTGGTAGCGTTTGCTCCTGTTCTGTTGGCGAACCTTCCTCAGGAGTGTGGGCCAATGGCTGAGCAGAAGAAATCCCCTGTTTGTGGAAGCGACTGAAAATAAACTGGGCCTTAGAAAAATAATGAAAACTACCTCTGGGATCCATTAGGATGTTATAAATAAAGGGTTAAAAATCCTCTTGACAGTAATGCCAATTTGGATAACAATAGGTTAGAAAATTGAAAATGGGAAAATCAGGCAGGGGACGGTTTGCACCTTAATAGGTGGGGGAACCAGCATTCTGGCAGGCAGGTTTGGCACTGCAACACAGCTGCATTTAAACTAAATAGCGGGGGGGAAGGGGACAAACTGGAAGTTTAAGAAGGAAATTGAAGGGAAAGTTAGAACAAGAGAAGTCAAGAAAGACAACGGTATTAATGGAGCAGAAAACTCAAAAAGGGATCATGCCAGAAAGTTGAGTGAAATAGGGATTGATAGGAAGGGTGAGGGCAGTAACAAATTTAAAAATATTATATATGAATGCACGAAGCATTAGAAATAAGCTGGATGAGCTTGAGGCTCATCTGGAAATTGGCAGTTAACTGAGACGTGGCTTCAAGTGGACAGGGCCTGGGAAATGAATATTCAAGGCTATACGAGCTATCGTACGGACAGACTGACAGGCAGAGGGGGTGGGGTGGCCCTGTTGGTAAGCAATGATATTCAGTCCCTTGCGCGGGAGGACCTAGAATCAGGGGACGTAGAGTCAGTATGGATAGAGCTGAGAAATTCTAAGGGTAGAAAGATCCTCATGGGAGTTATCTACAGGCCCCCAAACAGTAGTCTGGATATAGGGTGTAAGTTGAATAAGGAACTGAAATTGGCCTGTCGCAAAGATATTACTACAGTAGTTATGGGGGATTTGAACATGCAGGTAGACTGGGGGAATCAGGATGGTACTGGACCCCAAGAAAGGGAGTTTGTGGAGTGCCTTCGAGATGGATTCTTAGAACAGCTTGTACTGGAACCTACCAGGGAGAAAGCAATTCTGGATCTGGTGTTGTGTTAAGAAACATATAAAGTCAGAAGAGAAAAAGTATAACATAGCAAAGATGAGTGGGAAAACTGAGGACTAGGAAACTTTTAAAGAACAACAGAGGATAACTAAGAACGGAATACGCAGAGGAAAAATGAGGTACAAAGGTAAACTGGCCAAAAATATAAAGGAGGATAGTAAAAGCTTTTTTAGGTATGTGAAAGGAAAAAAAATGGTTAAGACTGAAATTGGGCCCTTGAAGACAGAAACAGGGGAATATATTACTGGAAACAAAGAAATGGCAGAAGAGTTGAACTGGTACTTCAGATCTGTCTTCACTGGGGAAGACACAAGCAATCTCCCTGAGGTAACAGCGGCTGAAGGACCTGAACTGAAGGGAATTTATATTTGCCAGGAAATGGTGTTGGAGAGACTGTTAGGTCTGAAGGCTGATAAGTCCCCAGGGCCTGATGGTCTGCATCCCAGGATACTAAAGGAGGCAGCTCTAGAAATAGTGGATGCATTGGTGATCATTTTCCAATGTTCTATAGATTCAGGATCAGTTCCTGCGGATTGGAGGGTGGCTAATATTGTCCCACGTTTTAAGAAAGGAGGGTGAGAGAAAGCAGGGAATTATAGACCAGTTAGTCTGGCCTCAGTGGTGGGAAAGATGCTAGAGTCAATTATAAAGGATGAAATTACGACACATCTGGATAGCATTAACAGGATAGGTCAGAGTCAGCATGGATTTATGAAGGGGAAATCATGCTTGACTAATCTTCTGGAATTTTTTGAGGATGCAACTCTGAAGATGGACAAGGGAGATCCAGTGGATGTGGTGTACCTGGACTTTCAAAAAGCCTTTGATAAAGTCCAACATAGGAGGTTAGTGAGCAAAATTAGGGCGCATGGTATTGGGGGAAAAATACTGTCTTGGACTGAAAATTAGTTGGCTGACAGGAAACAAAGAGTAGTGACAAATGGTTCCCTTTCGGAATGGCAGGTGGTGACCAGTGGGGTACCGCAGGGATCAGTGCTGGGACCGTAGCTTTTTACAATATACACTCATGATATAAATGATGGTATTAAAAGTAATATTAGCAAATTTGTTGATGATACAAAGCTGGGTGGCAAGGTGAAATGTGAGGAGGATTTTAGGAGATTACAGGGTGACCTGAACAGGCTAGGTGAGTGGAGAGAGGCATGGCAGATTCAGTTTAATGTGGATAAATGTGTGGTTATCACCTTTGGTGGCAAGAACAGGAAGGCAGATTACTACCTAAATGGAGTCAAGTTAGGTAAAGGGGCAGTACAATGAGATCTCGGTGTTCTTGTGCATCAGTCAATGAAAGCAAGCATGCAGGTACAGCAGGGAGTGAAGAAAGCTAATAGCATGCTGGCCTTCATAACAAGAAGAATCGAGTATTGAAGCAAAGAGGTTCTGCAGCTGTACAGGGCCCTGGTGAGACCGCACCTGGAATATTGTGTGCAGTTTTGGTCTCTAAATTTGAGGAAAGTCATTCTGGCTTTTGAGGGAGTGCTGCGTAGGTTCACGAGGTCAATTCCTGGAATGGCGGGACTATCTTACGCTGAAAGATTGGAGCGACTGGGCTTGTATACCCCTGAGTTTAGAAGGCTGAGAGGGGATCTGATTGAGACGTATAAGATTATTAAAGGATTGGCCACCCTGGAGGCAGGAAGCATGTTTCTGCTGATGGGTGAGTCCCGAACCAGAGGGCACCATTTAAAAATAAGAGGTAGGCCATTTAGAACAGAGTTGAGGAGAAACTTTTTCACCCAGAGAGTGGTGAGTGTGTGGAATGCTCTGCCCCAGAAGGCTGTGGAGGCCAAGTCTCTGGATACTTTCAAGAAAGAGTTGGATAGAGCTCTTAAGGATAGTGGAATCAAGGGTTATGGGGATAAGGCAGGAACAGGATACTGATTGAGGATGATTAGTCATGATCATAATGAATGGTGGTGCTGGCTCAAAGGGCAGAATCGCCTACTCCTGTAACTACTGTCTATTGTCTATAAAGCAAAAGAGGCTGCAGGTTGAATATTGCTTATTTTATGTTCTTACAAACATGGTAGTATTAGAATGGTTGATATGTCATTTCTAAAGTTTTTATAATACTTATCACTCCATTATGGCACTCCCAGTTAATTGCACCTTTAAACTGTCCCATTAAATTTCACTTACGCATGATTTCCCCCTCACATCACTAATATGCTAATAACCTTTGCCCATATTTGTACATTACTATACTGGATTGGTATAAGGGAATTCAGGTGACACAGAATATGTGAGTATTACTGTCTTACAACTAATTAGTCAAGATCAATCATTTAGTTATGAATTGCACCAAGAAAGGAATGTTTGTCTCTTAATTTCTCCCTTTCCCCTCTCCAGATAACAGGCCAGGCAGGTAATAACATTGTAACACCTCTATCAAACCCTGTTTCAGGAGTGGACAGCAGGATTTATTCCTCCTCTGACCATCCCAGGCACATGACCACATGCTTACTTCCTTCAACAAATGTATGGATGTTGTTTTGTTCTTTTTGCTCTGCTTCAATATCTCACCTGATAGGCTAAATCCAGACTGATGCAGGTTTCGCACTGGTACATGCTGTGGTTTTGTTGGGGATGTTTTGGTTGAAGGAGCTGGAGTGACATATTTAGGTGTGACTGGGAATTCATACACAGGACCATCATACATCCCTCGAGCCACCGCGTGCAGTTCCGTTGACTTGGAAGAATAATGAACCAGAGGACAGTAGGAGGATTAGGAATATACCATATAACATCCAGCCTTTTTGTATATGAGTAATAATCTTATTCTTGTCTATTTGGAATCATAGAGGTTTACAGCACGGTAACAGGTCCTTCGGCCCAACTTGTCCATGCCACCTAGTTTTGCAACTTTTCTAGGCCCATTTGCCTGCGTTTGGTCCACATCCCTCCATGCCTATCCCATCCGTGTACCTGTTCAGATATTCTTAAATAACAAAAATGTACTCACCTCCATCACTATCTCTGGCAGCTGGTTCCAGACACGCATCATCCTCTATGTGAAAGGTGTGCCCCTCTCACCTTAAACCTATGCCCTCTAGTTTTAGACACCCCTAACATGGGGATAGGCTGTTTGCTATCTATGCCTTTCATGATTTTATAAACCTCTATAAGGTTACCCTACAGTCTTTTACGCTCAAAGCAAATAAGTCCCAACCTATCCAACCTCCTTATAACTTAAACCTTCCAGTCCAGGTGGCATTCTTGTAAAGCTTTCTAACACATTCTAGCATTTCTAGCACATATCAATTAATTGTACAATGAACATTTTCAAAATATGTATTGAGGTGAGCTAGAAATGTGACATATTGTAGCTTGGAAGAATGGGGAGAAACAATATAAAATAAATAAAACAATATTAAATAGGTTGCAGAAATTTCATCAAGGAATTCCCAATGCATGTAAGTATCAACAAAATAATCCACAACTATAATTTATCTAATGATTTAAAAACAAAGATATAAATGCAAGATAAAATTAACTGAATGCTTAAGTGGATGGTTATGGTGGCATGTGCATTTGATAGATCTTGTAAATTGAACAAAATAATGCCAGGAATACTTAAGAGTTACAAAGTTACTGCATGCACATTAAACTTACACCAGTTAATTTATATTGTTTCTCCTCATTCCTCCCAAAGATCTATTACTTCACATTTCAAACGTACTGATCTTCATTTCTTAGCTTACATTTTAAAAACACTCTTTGTACGGTAAGAAATGACACCACTAATCTCAAACAGTACTATTTTGCATACAATATCAAATAAAGACAAAAGTAATCCACACGATTATTGAGCAACATCACACAATATTTATTTTTCCTGTGGCCTCAAATCCTGAATAACTTTTATCATGATTCAATTAGCAGAATAGTGCAGTTCCAACTTGAGGTTTGACCTGCTGTAATACTTAGTAAGATTCGACCGTGCTATGTTCAGTAAAAATAGGTCTGAGTTTAGTACTGCCAGTGAAGGGTCATGTCATCTGATGGTGCATTTCAGAGATTTAAACACATGTGGCATATGACTTTTTGAAAATTTATAATATTCTCAGTGGGGATCAATGATGTTGACCAAAGCCAAATTACTGAAAGAATTTTAAAACAGGGTGAGGTTATTTTGTCTCTTGAGCCTGTTCTCCTATTTAATTAGTTCTTAGCCTCTGCATCCTAACTCCATGTACCTGCCTTTCTTGATATGTAAAGTTAATTCAGTTTGCCAGAAGAAACTGGAACAATATGTGGGATACTTTTTACATCACTCACTTTTGTCCAAATGGCAGATGATGTCACTGAGATGAATGGTCAACCCAATTAAATTCCCCTGTCCCTGCTATTCTGTAAACAAACATATGTACTCACCTTGTTCCGAATCTTGATACGCTGATATATATATTCAGGGTATGGCTTACGAGGGATAAATCGACCTGTTCCTTGATTAACATACAGATTCCCATCTTCCAGGACAATGTTCCCCTGACTGATGACCACTATTGGAGCACCCCGACATTCCATTCCCTCAAAGATATTATATTCCACAGCCTACACAGAAGTAAAACATCAGGATGAATGGCATTCAACTCATATTGCTTAGCAATTTGTTTCTTCTAAAGATGCAGAAATCACTGCCCTTTTGTGTTGGAAGAAGGATATAGTGTTAGATGTGCAAACTGTAGTGACAAAAAAAAATGAAGCTTCAACTTTACCCCAAAAATAATGCAATATTTATTCAGATGCAGATAAGTGCATTCCTGACCAAAGTGAAAATTATATCAAACTGCTGAATTTTCTTGTCTAAGATGTTCAGTTCCATGACATCTTACCCCTATATGTCAGCCCTATTCAAACATTCTAAATATTCAGAAACTAATTGCTCTCCTGTAATATATTCCTGTTAAGTTTTTTTATCTCATCTTCATTTAAGTGGCTGACCCAATTACCTAATAAATTTCTGTACCATGACTTGCCAACTAACATACTTTTTGTACTTTATAGAAGTATTGATTCAACTTAAATACTTGCTCTGCACATTCCTTAGCAAAGGATTCAGCTGTACTAAATCCTCCATCACTGCTGCTTATCAACAAGAATTTCTGTGTAGTATTTCTATTTAATTTGTCAAACATTTAAAATCAACTGTCTCTAAAGCAACAATAGGAACATCTGGTTTAAAAAAATGTTATATTTTTGATAAATGCCCTTCCCTGTCTTTTCAAGACCCACTGATTAAATACTATCCTTACCGAGCGATGCGTCTTTGCAGAGATTGTTTTAACTGTGTCTGGGTCCCAGATGACAAGGTCAGCATCCGATCCCACAGCTATCCTTCCTTTCCTTGGATACAGGTTGAAAACTTTGGCAGCATTGGTGCTCGTAACAGCGACAAATTGGTTCTCATCCATTTTACCTGTGGCCTTTCAATAATAATAATTCAAGTTTCAATTGACATTCATTCTCAACATGTACCACCCATCCAGACACAACCCGCTTTGTCAAAGTTAGAATAAACATAAGGTCTGCTAATGGAAATAAATTGATTCAGTAAGGCAGTAATTATATAAAGTAGAACAACTAAAATAAACCTAACCACTATCTGACCCGTTTGCCTATAGAACTCAATAAAGCATGTATTAGATCCTTAGACTGTAACTGGCTAACCACAATACTGAGGATATTCGACTCACTGGACTGTGTTGTTGAAATGGCATTAGTCATGACTTTTGAAATTCTTAGGGACAATTTGTCTCAGTCAACTCGTGGGTATAATGGAGTACAAAATAGGCAGAGAACAACACTGTCTGCTCTCCTCTCACTTTCAGATGCATATTTCTGACAAGCATTTAAATGGTTTCCACAAGCGGAGGTGGTTGTGGTCATTTCGTCTGTCACTGCACCACACAAACCACTGTATAACTGAAAGGTGAAGCAATGGACCTGTTCTCCAGCACTGGTGCTGCAATAGAGTGACACTTGTTTATTGATTTCCCTTTTCCCCTGAAGGAGATGGTATGTAGTTGAGAAATAGAGGTATGAAACTTGTCACAAATAGAATTAAGGAATCTATGAAGTGTATTACACCATCATTTTTGTTTCAATGCGTGTGTCTACGTCACTCCAGTCCAAATCTTTCTTTCTGGGGATTTATACCCCAATTTTAGAGAACATCCTCACTTTTAACAGCAACCTGGTGGAGGCAGTCCTTGTACGACCCACAGGACATTACTAGCCAGAATATGAAGTCAACCTGCTTTGATTCATGTGTACCTCACTGGCTTCTGAACTTCATACTAAATTCATTAACTTACCACAGCTTTCTCCCAGATAACACTCATTCTCTCTTCAATACCATTAGTGCCTTCAGGGATTAAGCAGAAGTTATCTTTGCCAATGGCTTTCTGAGCAGTGGTAAATGTACTATGGCCACTTCCCGTGACCTGCAGATCTCCACTAGAGGGGGTAAAATCACATCAAGTTAGTTGGTCCTAAAGTAGTACAGTAGTAAATATTGCTTCTTTTATACCAAGTTCACAGGTTTAAAAAAATCAATATTTTTCTCTCAACATCAATCAATCTAAAGAGCCATTAAAAGCCAGTCTAGCATTCTCTGTGACATTTTCCAGGAATATACCAAGTGAGATGTGTTCAAATACACACCAAAGACTTTCATAATGATGAACATATTGTACTGTTAGATACAAAGGTGACTGGGTGAGACAGTGATGTAGTGGCAATGTCATTGTATTAGTAATCCAGAGACCAAGGCTAATTTTTCAGGAGCATGGTTTCAAATCCCACTACAACATCTAATGGAAAGAAAACTTGATTCTTAATCCAGTTTCAGTAAAAGTGACTGTGAAACTATTCCCATTCTTGGTAAAGGAAAATCAGTTCACTCATATCCTTTGTGGAAGGAAGTCTGTCATCCTTGCCTGGTTTGGCTTACATATGACCCACAGCAATATGGCTGACTCTTAAATGCCTCTGAAGTGACCCAGCAAATCATTCAGTACAAGGGCAATTAGGGACGTACAGTAAGCACTGACAATGCTCACATCTTACAAAAGAATAAGAAGAAATTACTGTGTACATCCAGAGCAACATGGCTTCAATATTCTAAATTACATTTTAAGTCTGGCATTTATCACTCTAATTTGAAATAACTCCACAGAGGCTGGTATCCCATCACCCAGTCACCCTTTATTTATGTATACATAATACTTGACATTGGTCAGGCTCCCTCAGAGCCAGCTCTCAGAGCGAACAGAACCTCTAACACTTTTTTTTTGTGCGGTAGTGCTTATTTTATCCCCAGCTCCCATGGTGTGTGTGTGTGCAGGTGTGAGACACAGTGAAAACACTCCTGTTTATATCTGTCAGCCAGGACTCCCTGATTGGACCAGGTTAACAGACCCAATCATATCCCATCACCCAGTCACCCTTTATTTATGTATGCATAATACTTGACATTGGTCAGGCTCCCTCAGAGCCAGCTCTCAGAGCGAACAGAACCTCTAACACTCCTGTTTATATCTGTCAGCCAGGACTCCCTGATTGGACCAGGTTAACAGACCCAATCAGAGAACTCATTCTAACAGGTCCACCTAGTTGACCTTGTTACATAATTAGTCTCATCATGCATTAGTCTTGATAATAATTTCTTGTAACCATAGAGTTCTAACTTTTATGCAACGTCTCCAAAATTACAGAAGAATCTTTTCAGTTATTTTCCTGAAGCATTGCAAAATTAATTAATACAAATTACTTTTTAATAAGCAGTGCTACAAAAGCCAAACAGATCAAGTGAGTCTGAGGGCTAAATTAGCTTTTCTCGGCCTGAATCGTGGTAGGTGTGCTTTACTAGGTTGCAGCAGCTCTGGAATGATGGCAAGAATCATACAGAGTTCCTGTTCTAGACTGCTATCTAGACACAGCCACTTAAAAGTATTCGTGTGTGGATCTCAAGAAGGATGGGTTCAAGCTTAATTACATTGCCTGCTGATACTTGCAGAATCACCACCTGAACAAAGTATCAGAAGGTTACCAATCTTCCTGAAGCCATTCCCCATAAAAAGTCAACATCTTCAGCCAAGCCACAGAGAGGTGGAGGGTGGCAGAAAAATGGGGAATCGTTGTAACTATTTCTCCTGCTAAATGCAAAACTTCTTTGAGAATATTCTATCATTTAAACCAATACTTGCAGGCAAAATTACCAGCCCTTGACAAGCTAAAAATGCATTCTAAATTCAGTGTCATCGCTGTAAGTATTAAAAGTGAGAAATCAAAAAGAAATTGCTCTCCAAGACTAAGTGCCTTGGGTTTGTCATGTACAAGGGTTAAATGGATGTAACTCTCCTACCAGGCAAGTAGTGAGTTCAGGTGGTCAGGTGTACTGGGGTCAGGACTCAGTGGTGGTGACGCCACAAAAGCCGCAGCCTTGGCCCAGTTTTTGCTCCAGTAATGTGTTCCATCTGTCCCAAGGCTTGCAGTGATTGGCTCTCCAAAAACTACAGCTCCTGTTAATAAAGGAACATACAGAATCCGGCATTGGGCTCCTCCAAGACTAATTTCTGTCAAATGCCATTTTTTCAGGTTTTATCTTCAAAAAATAAAATGCTCAAAGTACTTTGCCTTAAAATTAATTTTTACATCTTTCTGTTTGAATGTTTAACAATATTGTAAAACATGCTTATAAAAAGTCTGATTTGTTTGTTTCATTTCTTAACTTCTGTACTTTAAAAGTAATAACCTCCCATTTCTTGGGCACGCACACACAACATATTGGTAAGCAAAAGAAACACAAGCCAATAAGTGCCACCGATTGATGGAGCACAGACCCATAATGATGCTAAAACTGTAACTGGCCTGAATGCTCGAGAGTCGAGTCGGGTTATAATGAGCCACCGTTATCATTCCTATTCACCATGTAAGGCTCCAACTATTGGGTTCCAAGAGTGAACTAGATCAGGTTCACTGGTGAAGATTCAGTGTTGCCATCTAGTTTGATGATAATCACTGGTGAATAGAATGGCAATGTGGATGACAGACCAAAGAGCAGAGTTACATCCCAGCATCTTGGAAGGCTGGACTGAAAAGAAAATCTGTCTAGAATTGTTCATGCATCCATCACCACAACTCCCAAATCCCATCCAACACACCCTTGCAATGTTTGAGAATTTTAAATTTCCGAGTAATGATTTGAGATTTCTTCTCACCTTACTACAACTAGATGCCACACACTCTCTGTACAGAATCCCGAGTGAGAGAATGATCATTCATACACATGCTACTGGGTAAAGACAGCCTCTAACCTATCCAGCCTGCCAATTTGCCCCAATTCACATATGAAAGTGAACAGAACTGACAACCCATTCAACTGCTGTTGTTAAAAGCCATGCTCAATAGATGGAGTTATAGAAACCCTACAATGTGGAAACAGGCCATTTGGTCCATCAAGTCCACACCAACCTTCCAAAGAACATCCCACCCAGACTCAACCCTGTATTTCCTATTATTAATCCACCTAACCAGCACAATCCTGGATACTATGAGCAATTTAGCATGAGCAATCTACCTAACATGTACATCTTTGGACTGTGAGAGGAAACTGGCACACCCAGAGGAAACCCTTGCAAACACGGGGAGAACATGCAAATTCCACACAGACAGGTACCGGAGGCTGGAATCAAACCTGGGTCCCTGGCACTGTGAGGCAGCAGTGCTAACCACTGAGCCACCATGCCGCTCAAAAGTGCCTAATACAGTCATCTGTCGATAGGATAGTGTCGGCCACAAAACAGAGCCGATGTCTTTATTATGATATTTACTTCCATTCTTGCTGAGAGGATTTGAATATTCTCAGCTATTCCATTATTCACAGAGCACTTGATTTCAATCTTAAACCTGACCACAGGTTTGGATTGGCCAGGGCATGGGGGATTGTTTCTACAAAAATATGTTTTGTTTTAAACATTAAGGATTCTGGAGGTTATCTTATGCTGCCACTGCAGTGCAGAAGCTGTGCTATTACAGCAACGGTGAACCCAGGTTTCTCTGGGACAGGATTTGGACGACGTCCATCTTTTACCTTTTCTCCTGGCTTGAGCAATGACATCCGCTGCACTTTTACTCATCACCTTGGTGATATACAGGGGACAATTGATCCGATTGGCAATCATGATCGCTCGGTATACTGCCTCAGCCTCCAGCTTGAGAAAAAACACAAGTACCGGGAATTATGAAGCAAATAGGCAGCATAAATATTACTTAGTCACTTTAAAAGTTAAATATTTTAATTATTACAAGCATTAATTCATATCAGCAGCCCCATATTCTCAGCTAAGTTACATTCACTGGTGCAAAGCATTCAGACGTTGCATTATTACAAAGTATCAGTAGTATTTTGGCATTAAACAAAGTCAAAAACATCAAATATTTCAACAAACACATCTCAGGATGGCAGGCAAAATGAGCCAGTACTGTGCACTGGCATAATATGTATATATTGGACTGAATCTTCCCAGCGGTGTCAAATAATATCAGTTTGTCAGTGCAATTGAAAACTCTCTTGACTCAATGCTGTTTATGTATTTCTAACAGGGCTTTCCAAACCCAGATATCCAGAGCCTCGTGTCCCTTAGGGAATTCTGGAGAAGAGTAGAGTCAGATGAAGACAGAGATCACAGGACAGGCACAGGGTGAATGTCAGCGCACAGCAGCATGAATGAATTACTACATAGCTGAGGTGGCTGCGTGTGTGGGCAGACGAAATAGGCTGGGGATACCCTGAGGGGAGGGTAGTTGGGTAAATGAGGTGAGTAATTAGGTAGACAGGTAGGTGGGTGAGTTGAGTACATGGGAATGTGTGAGATGGTTGAGTGGGTAGGGGTTTTGTGTGTGGTTGCGTTGTTTGATGGTGAGGTGGGTAAATTGGTGAGATGGCAGTCGCATCGGGTTGGGAGGATAGTCACGACTGATCTGGCAATAGTTAGGGGTTGGGGGGGTCAACTGTGGAGTTACCCAGGAGTTAGACGAGGTGTTAATCTGTCTAACATTCCTGGATAACTACCCAGGTGAGTCCCAGGGAACTGTCCAAAACTTCTGACTTCATTTCAGTGTTGGAAACCTTCACAGAGAGTCAGGGAGCAGGGGAATTATCTCTCAGAAGTTGAAACTTCCCAGGCAATTCCTACAAACATCCAAGCTTCAACAGGGTCAGACACTAGTCCATTGTCTTACATCCAGTCTTTGACAATTCAAAGGTAAGACGTTTCGGATGGTTATCTATTAGTAGATTCATCAACATTGTACAATGTGTCACAAATTCTGAGTTCAAACACGTCAGATAGAGTCCAACCAATTATCCTCATGTCCTTAGGCCACTCATAAATAAGAAAAGCTTTTACAGATGATGGAGATGTGAAATGAAAACAGAAAGTGCTTTAGAGTTAATGTGTCAAGTTCAACATAACTGTTCCAATGTGAAGAGTCATTGAAGATTCAAATGTTTCTCCAGCATTTTCTGTTTTCACTTTTGTGCCTAGATTTTCTGATCTGTCCTTTTTGTTATCTGGTAGTTTAGGATAGGATTTTCCTTAAGCGCTCTTTCACCATTAGTGTATATATCCTACATCAGAACACAGAGAATCAGAAGCATCTCAGTAATGTGAAATCCATGTCAGTTCATGAAGCCAAAATGTAAATATGGTTGCTCAGGCAACACTGTTTTCCTAAAAGGTAGATTAGACACTCTCAATGTGACCAAATAGACAAAGGTCCAATTAAAGTGCAGGCCCCTGAGACATTCCTGCGTAAGGTACAGAAATAACTTCCACAAAGCAGCCTGATGGCAAGTTTCTTTCATAACAGTAATTATTTTCTTGTGTCTGTATATAAAGTACCTAGTATTTATTGATATGTTGCAGTCTATTTGCTCTAGTTCTATCACAGCCTGAATTATTACTGTCAATTAAAATGGGGGAACTCAATTATTTGCTCGAAACTTCCTTCTGCAGTGTTGACCTTCACAACTCAAGATTGTTTCAGATTCAGTGTCTAGCTTTGGACCAAATGACAAATAAGGCCATAGCAAGTTTACATAAGTTGATTTTAAGGCTAAGAAGGAGGTAAAAGGAAATGAGCTGGAATTTCCATTTTTGATTACAACAGTGATTCCAGCTGAGAACTGTTAATAAAAACCTTTTCTTAAAAATCAACATGTATAGACATGCTATGACACACCTCTGCTGTACTTGGACGTCCTGGCTCAAAGTAGGGACACTACCACTGTGTCACAAGAACCCCTGCAGTGTGCAAATATGGGAATCAAGCTCTGCTGTGGTGTGATGCCTGCTTTGATTGAATAGCCTTCTGTACCCACTTTCCAGGATCACACATAATCAACGAATAACATGTGCCAGGGATCCACTCATGCCCTTAGAATGTTAGCCTCAAATATGTCACTGATACTGGCAGAGGCAAAAGAAAAGCAAAACAAATGGAGCTCATTTCAAGTAATTTTTCAAAACTCTCTTAGGAACAGGCAGCGACCTTTTAGCCTCACCAGTGTGTTTGGCCATTCAGTGAGATTGTGGTTAATCTGTGACTGAGCTCCATCTCTACCCGCTAGCACTTAATTCCTTCGTTTACAATCTCAGATTTCTAATTCATAATTGATCTAAAAACTAGCTGGCCTTATTTTCAAGATGTTAAAGTGGCACCATTAGCACCTCATTGTGTTGGCATTTGCCTCACTTAAAGCCTCCTGGTTAATAATGACTGGTAGCTGTAAGAGAGGAGAGTGCAATGGAGTGCAGTCAACTCCTGGAGCACTCTGAGATGGCATCAGCCTGTTACTGCATAGCGATTAACTATCCTTGATCTTACCCATTTACACATAAGAAACGGACAAAATGAAAAGTTTACCTCTTCAGGTCTACTCAATGCATGACCTTCAGGTCCTGTAATTCCCATGTTCAAGATTCGCTTTTGTTCCTGAAAGGAATGACATTAATTTGGTTTATCAAAGAGAGATTCTGCTGAAATTGAAATGTATTCTTGCTAATTAAAATACAGCTCCTAGTGTGCAATTAGTTGCATCTTCTCACCTTCAGATTTGGATCACTGTGTAACATAATACACAGGGGGAAAGTGAGGACTGCAGATGCTGGAGATCAGAGCTGAAAAATGTGTTGCTGGAAAAGCGCAGCAGGCCAGCAACACATTTTTCAGCTAACATAATACACATAAAATAATCTTAAGAAATCTGTTACCTTTACAGTTTCTTTATTCTTGCATGGGACCTGGGTTTCACTGGCAAGGCTGATATTTGTTGTTCATCTCTTGTTGACCTGAATTGACTGGATCTCTTAACCATTTTGGTTTAGAATCAATCACATTGCTGTGGTCTGGAATCACATGTTGGTCAGACCAGGTGAGAATGGCCGGTTTCCTTCCATAAAGGATATTCATGAACCAGCTGGGCTTTCTGATAATGGCTACATGGTCACCAATGAGACCAGCTTTTAAATTACCAATTAGACAAATTTTTTTGTTACTGAATTCAAACTTCACCATGACAAGATTCAAATACATGTTTCCAGAACATCAGTCTGGACTCTCGGTTATTAGTCCACTGATGTTAACAGTACAACAGCATCTTCCCAAGACTTCCAAATGGGGACAAAAACTACCACTCTTGAAACATTTAAACATGTTCTATACTTACACAAGGTGTAACCATTCTGAACTGCCACTGTGGTGGGTAATTGAATGTTCTTGATTACAATGCGATTGTTGAATGCTACAGAAGCTAAGTACAAAGGGTACATTAATTATGTACAATCTAACCATTTTGGACAGAGGCTTATGGGCTAGAGGAGACACAATTGACTGCTGTATTCCCTGCTAACCTATCCCAGCATATACTCAGCTTGTACCAAGAATACATTGGTTTTCCATGTCAAACAGTTGACATACTTTTCAGTGAAATGCATCTGTAATTTGGAATTGTGCAGTGCACAATACATATCATCTTATAATTAAATTGCCAACATTTTTCAAAGCTACACTAATAACGCATGCATGATTATTAGTCAGGTCAAAATGTAACTCATTTAATACTTGCTAGAAACTACATTTGTTCATACACAGGGCCTCATACTCTGCAAACAAACTCAATACATTCAGGTATTGCATCCTTATACTGAATTAAACAGAAGACTGGGGACAGTAGTTCTCTGGAATATTTTTCATGGTATTACCTTGACCAGGGCCCACTCTCTAAGGAAGCAGCATCCTTTTCTCAAGCAGTCACTCTCCTCTGACTTGTTTCTTTTCATCAGCATTTCTATACTTCACTTTCTATGCAGCTTAATGGGCTCAGTGATTAGCACTTTTGCCTCACAGCACCAGGGATCTGGGTTCAATTCCAGCCTCAGGCAATCATCTGTGTGGAGTTTGCACATTCTCTCAGTGTCTGTGTGGGTTTCCTCCAGGTACTCTGGTTTCCTCCCACAGTCCAAAGATGTGCAGGTTAGGTGGACTGACCATGGGAAATTGCCCACAGTGCCCAGGAATGGGTAAGTTAGGTAGATCAACTGTGTGAAATACAGGAATAGGGGGTTGGGGTTGGGAGGGATACTCTTCAAAGGGTTGCTGTGGACTTGATGGGCTGAATGGTCTGCTCTCGCTCTGTAGGGATTTCATGTGCAGTGCTTTTCCAGTACTTTCTGTTTCTAAGCTATTTTACATATTAAGTCAAACTGGGTCATTTGCTTTGGTCACACTGTAATCAATTTGGAGAAAGTGAGGTCTGCAGAACCTGGAGATCAGAGTCGAGAGTGTGATGCTGGAAAAGTACAGCACGTCAGGCAGCAACCGGGAAGCAGGAGTTTCCTGATGAAGGGCTTTTGCCTGAAACGTCGATTCTCTTGCTCCTCGGATGCTGCCAGACTCCTTGTGCTTTTCCAGCACCACAATCTTGTCACTGTAATCATACCATCAATTCTAGTCTCTCCCATTAAGACTAAAAAAGGGAAGCACAATGCTTCTTACAGGGTTCATAAAGGGAGATTAATATTTGTACATCAAATAATACATTATCTAAATTAAGTATATTTGGCAATAGTTTCTCTTTGACTAATTCTGACTCATTATATGCCATATTTCAAATATAAACTTTTTATTTCTGTTCTTACTCCCCATTATTGTCAATTAATGATTTGTTATTTGCCTAAGTGTTTTCCTTCAGTGTGGCTAACAGCAAGAATAATACTGTGTTCTTCCCCAGAGAAATTTCATTGCCACTGTTTTGAATAAAGTCTACTTTTTAAGAACCAGTTTTCTCTGAAGGAGGAATTCTTGCCAAAAATCAACTTATTCCCAGGAACGGATCAAGTAACTAAGCAGCCTGGGAGCTAAATGATAAAAAAGATTTAAGGTAAAGATGTCTACTACAAGGGAGATCCCTTTCTAGCAGCTTAGAGCAAGCTGATGGTGAGGCACATCTCTTGCAGCAGAAATCAAAGCAAAGTTTTGTCTTGACTAAATGGGTTTAAAACCCTTGAATTAATTCTATTAACTATAACTTCAACTTCTGGGATAGTCAACTTGAGAAGAGAGAGAGTCCCTACTGGCAAAAATCCTGACTTAATGAACATTAGAAACAGGAGAATTCCGATCCATATGGCCACACTTATGATGCTACCTACATCTGTGTTCAATGTGGAGTTCGCAATTGTAGGACAGAGGACAAGATTTTGAAGAGAAACATCAACCGAAATAAATAGACGACTCAAGAAATCTCGATCCTTAAGTAATTCTGTGTATCAACACTAAGACCAATTTATTAACTCCCCCATTTGTGATAAGTGCCTGAAGTTTCTTCAGGTATAGGCCAAATGGGTGTGGAAGGAGATTTGAGTTAAGAAGGGACTTTAAAGTATAAGTATCTCTATTAACTACACATTAAATATCTTTAAGGTAACACAAGACTGTTTAAGATAGGATGCCATTGCTACTGTTCATGTTCTTTGATTTTTGTATAGAAAAACATTTTGATTGTAACAGTGCAGCTCGTCTTCAAAAAATGCTGGTCTCTACCATGACACAGGCAGTCCCCAGGTTGCAAATATGTTTCATTCTGGAGTCCGTTCACAAGTCGATTTGTACTCAAGTCAGAATACAATGCAAGGAACCATTTGTAAATAGAGGGAATGTTCATTTGTCAGATCTTTAAAATTATTCTCCTGTGTAAGATTGTGGTTGTAAGTTGGAAATTCATAATTCGGCACGGTGGCACAGTGGTTAGCACTGCTGCCTCACAGCGCCGGAGACCCGGGTTCAATTCCCGCCTCAGGCGACTGACTGTGTGGAGTTTGCACATTCTCCCCGTGTCTGCGTGGGTTTCCTCTGGGTGCTCCGGTTTCCTCCCACAGTCCTTAGATTAGATTAGATTACTTACAGTGTGGAAACAGGCCCTTCGGCCCAACAAGTCCACACCGACCCGCCGAAGCGTAACCCACCCATTCCCGTACATTTGTGGGCGGCACGGTGGCACAGTGGTTAGCACTGCTGCCTCACAGCGCCAGAGACCCGGGTTCAATTCCCGCTTCAGGCGACTGACTGTGTGGAGTTTGCACATTCTCCCCGTGTCTGCGTGGGTTTCCTCCGGGTACTCCGGTTTCCTCCCACATCACAAAGATGTGCAGGGTCAGGTGAATTGGCCACACTAAATTGCCCGTAGTGCTAGGTAAGGGGTAAATGTAGGAGTATGGGTGGGTTTCGCTTCGGCGGGTCGGTGTGGACTTGTTGGGCTGAAGGGCCTGTTTCCACACTGTAATCTAATCTAATCTAATCTAATTCAGGGACCCCCTGTAATGACAATAGACAATAGGTGCAGGAGTAGGCCATTCTGCCCTTCGAGCCTGCACCACCATTCAATATGATCATGGCTGATCATCCTTAATCAGTATCCTGTTCCTGCCTTATCCCCATAACACTTGATTCCACTATCCTTGAGAGCTCTATTCAACTCTTTCTTAAATGAATCCAGAGACTGGGCCTCCACTGCCCTCTGGGGCAGAGCATTCCACACAGCCACCACTCTCTGTGTGAAGAAGTTTCTCCTCATCTCTGTCCTAAATGGTCTACCCCATATTTTTAAGCTGTGTCTTCTGGTTCGGACATTAGGGATTCAGTAACTAGACATAGATTATGGAGGTGATTATGGTCAAGAGGTTCTTCTATACTTGTGGATATTAAAACCTTTTACAACACAGGGATGTAGAACAAGGTTGGTATCTCCCAGTACCAGGGGCTCCCAGGTGTCTGAGTCAGGGACACCCAATCATAGCATGGCTACTGACAGGAAGTGCAACCACACATAAAACAGGAGCTGGGGAGCCCACCAATGTTATATTTCAGGTAAATTATTGATAATGGATGCATGAACCGATGATGAATGTGGAGGTTATCTGTCTGTCCCACAGGACTGTTCAGGAACTAAGCTGAGTGGGCATGGTGTAATCATAAGCAATTTAATTCAAAAATAGCCACTTACCTCTGCAATCAAGTCACCATTTTCTGCATGGAGTAATATTACAGCACCAAGATCCTTTAAAAAAGTAAAGGCTTCATAAAGCTGTAAATACAAAAAGGATATAAATTTATCCAAGTGTTGCAACTATAGCGGTATCACAGTGATAAAGCTATTGACATAGCGACGATATCCCTAGCCTTCTTTCATCCTAAAGGAGGGAAAGCAACTGCAAAATGTAGCTGATTAACCAAGAGTTAAATCAGAAACTTAAAGGGTTGGATGGATAGCACGGATGATTGTATTTATCTTTCTGGTCAATTCTAAGATATGCATGGGAATTTTAAACGTGCAGCATGAAATAAAACTTTACTTTTGCAAAATACAGAATTATTAGTAAATCTATCCCATACACCTCTTTCTGCACACCAATCTGAGCCGTCTTCAAACTCAATCCTCAGAAAATAAAACACAGCATTCTATGAAAATTTAAGCCACAGTCCCATCGCAAACTCAGGTTGGATTCTCTTGTTATAGTGGTTACCCTGATATGATGTCTTCTAACTGCCCATTTCTCTCCAAGTCCTAATGAAATATCAATAAAATCTCATTGAGAGATCCTGGGTTAACTACACCCTAATATAAAGAAAAACATCTTCTACTTTACCTCACTGTCTGTCATCTGGAACATGTCTTTATATGCCATGTAGACTTGAAAAGAATTAATATCTGTTTTCAGAAAAGGAGATTATATTTAGATCCAGAGTACATCCACCAACTATTAAAACATGAATTTAGTTCATATCTGTGACATTTACATTGTAAAATATAGGAAGTCAAACTATGATACGTTACAATAAATAGATTTCAGAGATAAATGTCTGGCTTTGAGGTTCCACATCGTGTTTTGGCTGCTGAGAGCACATATCAAAAATTATGGGCAGAGTTGAGCTCATCCACAAATTTGTGGAAAGTTCTGAGGCCGAATTTTCAATATAGATTCCTCAGTGGGAAATATGGACACGGAAGAATAAATTTGGAAGATTTGTTGTGTAATCTTAATTTAACCACATGAAGCAATTCCAAAAAAAAAACCTTGCCCTTCTTGGATTTCCTCCTCTTTCTCCCCTATAGTCCTGAAAGTGTATCAACTTGACCAGTCTCCACAAGGTAATACGCCTTATGTGGATTGCTTTGATGCTAAATGTGTTGCAATGGAAGTCAATCCTTCCCACAGCTATGCTCACACGAATGCACGTTCTCATTGGTGATTAGATAATGATCGAAAGTGAGAACTTACATAACCTTTTCACACCATATTCTAGGACAACAGAAGAGCCTGATGAGCTACTAGATACCTTAATGTGCCTGACCTGAATCAGATCTGTGAAGCTTGGCAGATAGCAGGGTGCTGGATTTTTAGGCTCTGATGAGGGTGAGTATAGAGACAATGGACACACAATTTGTGTTGCCAGCACCATGCCAGCTACTTTTCCAGAGAATATAAGCACTGATCAATATAACAGCTTCAAATTAAAACAAAGAATTGCAAATGTTAGAAGTCTGAGATAAAAACAGAAATTGCTGGAGAAACTCAACAGGTCTGGCAGCAGCAACAGAATGAAAGCAGAGTTACCATTTTCAGGTCCAATGACCTATCTTCAGAGCATTCTCCTGGCTAAATTTCTCCAGTAATTTCTGTTTTAAGTGGTCACATAAAGCAAATGTCAGAGGGTTATGTTTAGGTCCAAGGAAAACATGCCAGTTGGCTGGACATGGTTTTCTGGCAGCATGGGGATGGAGAGTACAGCTTCCCAGGTGGGGCCGAAGCTCTTCTCACCTGCCTAGCCTCACCAGTGGAGCCAGAGAGACTTTCACTGCACAACAGCGGATGAGCTGTTGAGAGGACATTTTCTTTCAGCAGGTTAAAACCTTGGTGGGAAGGCACCTTCACCTTAAGGCTCTGAGGATCCCACAAAAAAGTTCCTCTCCCAGGTTATATATAAAGATTTTTTTAAGCTAAAGGAGGCAGTTATTAACTGAGTTATAAATAAGAGGGCATGCTAGATTTGTGTAAGAAAATTAACTTTAATTTTAGTTTAGTTGGCCTTTCCAAATTATCTCAGCACAATGCAACAGTGACGAGACGGGTGTGAAGAATTGGTGTTCACCAATCAGCAGTGTTCTCTCTGATAAATACTACTGGGTCTAATAATGTAATAGCTGCTTTGATTTTTATTTTCATTTATTTATAGGTTTTGATGCTTTAACAAGCATTTCTCGCCCCCATTTCTAACTCACTGGAGAAACAAATGCAATATTGTCTCGAGATATCGTATCGTGTCAGAGCACCATGTGACACCAAAAGGTGCCTCTGTGCAAAGAGGGTTTTTTAAATGGAAACCGAATTTAAAGGAGGCAGGAAAGGCAAGGATATCATTGGAGACAGGAGGGGGCAAAATGAGGGATTGGCAAAAGACAATTAAGATAAGGCATCACAATTCAATATTAAAATGAAGACAAAGGGAAGACTTAATTAGAAACAGAACCATTTAGTCTCTTCAGCCAAGTGCACCATTGGATTAGACTGTGATGATTGTTACATCCCACTCACACAGTGAACTGGAAATCAAGCACTGATATTCCCAGAGTCATTAGAAATGCCAAAAAAAATTTAGCACAGTGCACAAAGCTCCAATTTACTTGTCAGACGGATTCAGGTTCACAGAAAATGTGGACTAGATTTCTGACTTAACAAGAACTATTTATTACAAATAATAGATTCCAACCACAGTAAACAACAATGAGACATATAACCTCCTTCTTAAAACTCTAACCCTGTTCACCCACAGACAAATAAAAAAGGGTTGGGGGGGACAGACAAATGACTGGGGAAGGAGTTCAATGGCAGCAGTCCTCAGGATTCGATGGGATGTTCCTATCATTTAGAGTCATAGAGATGTACAGCATGGAAACAGACCCTTCTCTCCAACCTATCCACACCGACCAGATATCCCAACCCAATCTAGCCCCACCTGACAGCACCCAGCCCACATGCCTCCAAATCCTTCCTATTCATATACCCATCCGAATGCCTCTTAAATGTTGCAATTGTACCAGCCTCCACTACATCCTCTGGCAGCTCATTCCATACACACACCACCATCTGTGTGCAAAGGTTGCCCCTTAGGTCTCTTTTATATCTTTCCGCTCTCACCCTAAACCTATGCCCTCTAGTTCTGGACTCTCCCACCCCAGGGAAAAGACTTTGTCTATTTACCCTATCCATGCCCCTCATAATTTTGTAAACCTCTATAAGGTCACCCCTCAGCCTCCGACGCTCCAGGGAAAACAGCCCCAGCCT